>NW_026136715.1:29770125-29856946 GCF_905237075.1 Dicentrarchus labrax
TAGCTTTGACTCAATTTGTGATTTGATTAGCTAGCGATTAGCGTTAGTGCTCTTTTCTAATTTTAATTTTAATATTCAAATGAGCCATGTGTTTAATCGCCATGCGATCACCAGGCTGTCAATCAAGCTCTCAGCGACAGAGAACGTCCCGTGAGCTAACGTTGGTTGGTGGACTGAAATTCTGAAAATGCTCATACTCAGAAGGTGCTGCATTTTTTTACCCTTTATCTATCCAGATAAAAACATTAAGAACAGTTTCTGCATGATGTTTATTAGACCTATGCAATCTGAATTGGAAGGGCACGTTGTCATGAGCTGTATCTTGTATATTTATTATTAGCTATGTGGTATGTGTATGCACCTTTATGTAATCTGGTGGAAAAGCATTAAAATTTAAAACCAGATCATACCAAACAAATATCTGCTTGCGTGTCCCCGTGTATGCAAAGTGTCCTCCTTTTTGATGTGAAGGAAATGGCCACCCTACCAGTAGGGCATCACCATAAAATTAGGCATAATGTGTTCATTCCACAATAGGAGATATGTTATGTTGTTACCTAACAGTTTTGGTGTAAAAAGCCTGCATATATCGGTATCGGGTGATATCGGTATCGGAAATTGAGAGTTGGACAAAATCGGGAAGAAAAAAAAAAAAAAGCCAATATCGAGCATCCCTACTAAAGGTACATTTGTTTGGACAAATGTAATGATAACAACAAAAATAGCTCATGAGAGTCTAATTTAAGAGCTGATATCTAGCCATTTCCCATGGTTTTTTTTTGATAATAACCAAAATCACTTAAGTTCTTACACCAATAGCTATGGCATTGTACTGCCAAAAACTGTGCTTTTAGGCATTCCATGTTTTCTTTTCTGTCTGTTTTAGTCATATGATACACACAGGAGTTAGTACTTGATTGCATAACCATTGTTTTTGATGACTGCAGCCATGCGTCTTGGCATGCTCTCCACCAGCTTCTGACATTGTTCTGCTGTCACAGCAGCCCATTTCTGTGGCAAAAGTTCAAACAAATTTGCTTTGTTTTTGGGCTTGTGGTTCTCCATTTTGGGTTTGATGATGTTCCACAGGTTTTCAGTTGGATTTAGATCTGGTGATTGAGCAGGCCAAGGCATGGTTTGAATGTTCTGGTTCTCCATCCAGGCTTTAACTTACCTTGCCGTGTGGCAAGGGGCATTGTGTTGTTGGAAAATCCAGTCATTCGAGGCAGGAAAGAGTTTATCAGCTGATGGAAGAAGACTATTTTCAAGAGTAGCCCTGTACGTGACCTGGTTCAATCGCCCTTCACACAATTGCATTTGCCCTGTTCCACCCATACTGAAACAACCCCAGATCATCACCAATCCACCCCCATGTTTTACTGTAGGGGCAAGACAGTCTGGTTTGTAGGCTTCTCCAGGCTTTCTCCTAACCAGTAAGTTGGCTGGCAGTGTTTCCTCTAGGATTTCTTTTAGCAGTGGGGGCAGGCCCGTCTGAACATCCCCCCGTCACGCCGGCAAACGTTTTACATATGAAACAGAACTGACACTTCGCTGCGACACAAACAAATATATTTACCGTTTTAATGTTTCCAGATGTTTGATATCAGGACGTTGAGCTGAGAACTGACAAGTTGAACGTTGTCAAATTAAAACGGACCCACCCCGGTGACGTTTTTGGTGGAGCTGTTAGTTTAATAGTTGACTTGGAAGAAAGCGAACGTTTTGACAATAAGCTACATCAACACAACAGTATGTGGAGTTAAACTGGACAGCCCCAATAACCTCTGAATAGTTCTACTTGTTGTTAAATTGCAATGTGAGCGGCAGCCAACGGGGGTGCGTTATGTCAGCAGGATCATTTAAAAGGCAACCGTGACTACATTGTGGTCTGCCCCATTTCTGATACCGTGGCGGCAGAAATTTAACAGCGGCGGGCCGCCGCTCCTAAATCAACATAGAGGAAACACTGGGCTGGAGTGGGCATCAACTCAAAATTGGATTCATCACTTAAGAGAACCTTAGCCCAATCCTTGTGATCCCTAGCAAAGAGTAAACGGGCGTTCCTCTGCCTTACGTTGATGTGGGGTTTCTTCCGTGCCCTGTGTGACTTCAGACCAGCTTCAAGAAGTCAGTTTCGAACTGTCCTTGCTGAACAAGTCACATTTCTCGACAGTGCCCACTCATTTTTAAGGTCCCTGGAGGTCTGACGACGATTCCTGACACAGGAAAGGATGAGTGCATGATCATCTCGTGGGGTAGAAAGACGTTTCCTGCCTCGACCAGCTAGCAATTTGGTAGTACCATGTTCGGCTTGCTTTTTCTTGGTGTAATGAACGGCTGTCTTGGAGACCTTCAGTTATTTGGCTACCTGTCTCTCACTCATGCCAATTTCCAGCAGTGCCAAGATGGCTGCCTTCGTGCCTTCACAGAATTCTTTTTTTTTTTTAGGCATTATGTGAGAGCTGACAACTTCTGAGTTGTGCTACGGCTTGAATGTAAGCAGGAAACCACTCTAGGCCTTTGCATGTGCAGTCCTGCTAATGACATGAAATGGTCTCTTATATACCCTGGGAATACAGTTAAGCTTAAGCATGTCAAATAGGACATAAAGTATTATGGAATCAGCTGCATTTTTTGTTGTGTTCATTTAATTCTTCAGGTAATATACCTTTCGTGGTACCAGGCATTAAAATGAACAAGAAATTGAAGAAAACAAGGGTGGTCTAATTATTTATTTCATGACTGTATATGACACAGATGTCTCCCAGAAGATAATAATCATTGTGGAATTTCTTTTTTTTGTACATACCTACACACATTTTTTATGTATATATGCCAATAATCCAGAAAATATTCACATATATCACCAAAAGATGAAACGTGTTTGCCTGTCTGTTTCAGAAGGTGAATGGGGTTCTGGAGAGTCCCACAGGTACTGGTAAAACCCTGTGCCTACTGTGTGCCACCCTGGCCTGGAGAGAGCACTTCAAGGACACAGTCTCTGCCCGCAAGATAGCAGAGAGGCTAGGTGGTGAGGTGATGTTCCCAAACACGCCTCTGTCATCCTGGGGGACGGCTGCTACAGACGGTGACACACCAAGTATGTTCATATATCACATGGCAATGCAGTATTTGAGTGGTTGTCTACTTCACGACCGAATAAACACCAGAATTAGTTTGTTAATTAGATTTAGAATTGGACCACTTCTACACATTGGTATGTCTGATTGACACCAAGATTGGGTCCATAGTTCCCCATGTCTTCCTTAGATATCAAGCACAATTTCAGGCCATCGCCACAAGGTGGCGCTCTTTAAAATGAAGAAGTTAATATCTCCGCATTGGCGCGTGTGATTAAAACGAAACTTAGTACAATGCACTCCCTGAGGCTCTCTAAAAAATGTGTCAACAATCCGCCACTAGGTGGCGCTCTGGTGGCAGGGTAAATCACTATGCGGAGACCGTAATAGTTATGAATATGAAATTCACAGGGCACGTGTAGACTGTTGCCTGTAGCTCACATACCAAAAATTGTGTTTGTCATGTTTGTAGCGCCCCCTACAGTATTTCAACAAAGCAGCCACGTTTCACCGATATGTATGAAACACGGTTGGCATGGTGTAACGTGCCGAGACGTACAGAAAAGCCTCTTGGACCCATACCCCAAACCCCACAGGAAGTCGGCCATTTGGATTTTCTTTCGGTGAACTTTTTGCCTTGTATTTGCACAAGCCCCTACAAGGGAATTTATTGGATCTACTTCAAAATCGGTCAGTACAGACAATGACGACATAGAGTGGTTTCCCTCGGCTTCAGGCGATGAGGGCTTGGGTATGGGACGACGTGGTGTGGCGCGGCTGCGGTGGGCAACCACCGTGCAGGCCCCGTGGGGAAATGCCGAGGTCCCACCAAACGCTTCTTGCAGCTTTAATTATTTATTTTCTTTTTTTGTATTTTTTGTGGCTTTTATTGCCTTTTTATTGATAGTGACAGCTGGAGATAGACAGGAAAGGGGGGCAAAGAGAGGGGATGACACGCAGCAAAGGGCCGCAGGTCGAATTCGAACCTTAGGCCACTGCAGCAAGGACTCAGCCTCAGTACATGGGGTGCCAGCTCTACTAACTGAGATAACTGGGCGCCCCAGGAATTTGGATTATTTTTGAGCAGATCATTTCCTGTTAATATTGATCAGAGATGAGTTTTCCTTCTCTGTCTGTATTATGTATTTGATTTTTACAATCAGACATATTTTTTATAGGCTTATTTTTGTCAAATTCAGTTTTTTTTCTCCCTGATGCTTGGCCATTGTTCTGTTAGCTTTTTGGTTATTTTATTTGCATTTTTTTCTGATGTAGGACAAGGCTGTTTAGCAGAGAGTGAAGGCTCTGAATGTAGCTTGTGTTCAGGTCTTTGAAGTTTATATCTTAAATAATAATCTAAACTGGGTGCGTGTGTGTTGCTTACCTTGGGAACACTTGGCACCAGGATGCACTATAGGAAAAAGGCAAGCCGGTGGAGGCAGTTTGATGCTCAGGGTGATGTTTCGCTGGTAAACCTTGGGTCTTGCCATTCATTCAATTCAATTCAATTTTATTTGTATAGCGCCAATTCATAACAGAAGTTATCTCAGGACACTTTTCAAATAGAGCAGGTCTAGACCGAACTCTTTAAAACATTAATTACAGAGACCCAACAGTACCACCATGAGCAAGCACTTGGCGACAAGGGCAAGGAAAAACTGCCTGTTAAAAGGCAGAAACCTAGGACAGATCCTCCGGCTCTAGGTGGGTGGTCGTCTGTCTCGACCAGTTGGGGTGAGAGAGAGAGAGAGAGCGAGAGACAGACAGACAGACAGGTGCACAGCAACAACAGTATTGGCAATGGCAATCTAGCAGGACCATGGCAGGAGGCTCCACCAGGATCGACAAGAACCTGCAAGACGAGAAAGCACAAGAACTCTGGGGAAGAAGTGAAGTTAGTAACATGCATTAATGGGACATGAATGAGTGCAGAAAGAGAGAGGAAGGGAGGAGCTCAGTGCACCATGGGAAATCCCCCGATAGTCTTGGCCTATAGCAGCATAACTAAGGGATGGTTCAGGACTCACCTGATCCAGCCCTAACTATAAGCTTTATCAAAGAGGAATGTCTTAAGCCTACTCTTAAATGTGGCGAGGGTGTCTGCCTCCCGAACCACAAATGGAAGCTGGTTCCACAAGAGAGGAGCTTGGTAACTGAAGGCTCTGGCTCCTGTTCTACTTTTAGAGACTATAGGAACCACAAGTAGCCCAGCATTCAGAGAACGTAGTGTTCTAGAGGGGTAATAGGGTACTATGAGCTCTTTAAGATATGAAGGGGCCTGACCATGAAGAGCTTTATAGGTGAGGAGGAGGATTTTAAATTCAATTCTACATTTTACAGGGAGCCAATGCAGAGAAGCTAGTACAGGAGAGATGTGATCTCTTTTTCTAGTTCCTGTCAGTACTCGTGCTGCAGCGTTCTGAATTAATTGGAGCGTTTTAATGGACTTATTGGGGCAACCTGATAATAAAGAGTTGCAGTAATCCAGCCTTGAAGTAACAAATGCATGGATTAGTTTTTCTGCATCTGTCTGTGATAGTATGTGTCTAATTTTTCTTATATTACGTAAATGAAAGAAGGCAGTCCTAGAGGTCTGCTTTATGTGGGAGTTAAATGACAAATCCTGATCAAAGATAACTCCAAGATTCCTGAGAGTGGTGCTAGAGGCCAAGTTAATGCCATCTAGACTAACTATATCTTTAGACAGTGAGTGTCTAAGGTTTTTGGGGCCAAGAACAAGAATTTCAGTTAAACATCAGAAAATTGCAGGTCATCCAGGATTTTATGTCCTTAAGACATGTTTGTAATTTAGATAATTGATTAATTTCATTGGGCTTGATTGATAGATAGACTGCGTATCATCTGCATAACAGTGAAAGTTAATGGAGTGATTCCTAATAATGTTGCCTAAAGGGAGCATATATAAAGTAAATAGTATTGGTCAGAACCTTGTGGAACTCCATGACTAACTATAGTATTTATTGAAGATTCATCGTTAACATGTACAAACTGCGAGCGATCTGATAAATATGACTTAAACCAGCTTAGTGCGGTTCCTTCATGTGGATGTTACTTTGATACGTACCACCTACCTAAGCATGGTTGCAGACCATGTACACTCTTTCATGGAAACCGTATTCCCTGATGGCAGCGGCCTCTTTCAGCATGATAAAAAGCTGTTCCTCAAAGTAAAAATGGTTCAGGAATAGTTTGAGGAACTTGACTTGGCCTCCAAATTCCAGAGATCTCAATCCAATTGAGCATCTGTAGGATGTACTGGACAAACAAGTCCGATCCATGGCGGCCCCACCTCACAACTTACCAGGACTTCAAGGATCTGCTGCTCACATGTTCGTGCCGATACCACAGCACCCCTTCAGAGGTCTGGTGGAGACCATTCCTCGACGTGTCAGCTGATCGGTATATATCACAATACAGGGAATATGATGCAATATATTGCGATACTGTAAGCAAGGAGATTTGTCAGTCCTAACTTAGCTTACAGGGCTCCAGACTAACTTTATGCATTGGTTGCACTGGTGCGCCTAACTTTTTTTTTTAGGTGCACCAGCACAAAATGTATCCAAATTTTTCATTGCGTTGCCTTTAACGCCATAAGGTCACCTTTTTATTGCTCTCCATAACTTTCATATAATGTGAATGATTTTTAAACAAGAATAAGGTGTTGAGAAATGCTTGTCTTTATTTGAAGCACAATTATATATAAAAAGAAAAATAAAGTGTTTAAAGTGCTTCACTGAGCTGAAATTTAACATTTCAAACTAAAACACTAAGCAAAAGAAAACATTTCCAAATAAAAGTGCTTGTGCTTAAATTGCTTCACTGAATTGAAATTGAACATTTCAAACTCAAACATTTCAAGTAAAATAATTATTAATGATAATAATAATGATTACTACTACCTGCCGCTGAAATGCAGCTGGGAGAGGGGCCACTTTCTCTACACACTTATCGCTTATCACACTTATATACACGCATATCGTGTATTTTTAGACATGTTATGTTTTTTAAAGTTTCGATACGAAACGTTGTTGACACGCTCACAAATGCACTATTTCCGGCCATATTCTGACTGCACTCCTGACAGTACAGGCAGTGCATTGCGTTACGTCCTTTGGCCTTTTTAATTTGGGTCTCGGAGCCGGGCTCTATCCCAGACTCGGTTGTCTCCTCCTCTGGTTCCGAGTCTGATGCTGTCGCCGAAGGACTGGGGCTTGGCATCTCACCAGGGACCGAGGGCTCCGTGTCTTGACGGGATGGACTCTCAGTAGTGGGGATGGATGGGATTATAGTAGTAGGGCTGGTTGTAGGCTTGGTTTTCTTAATGAAAAAACTTTCAATATTTCTGCGTCTCTTCATTTTCCCTCATTTTGCCGCGTTTATTTTATTTTTCCGTTTCAGTTAGTCAGCTTCTCTCGCACTCAGGTTGCGCGCAATTTTTAAACACACGCAACTTAGCGCGGTGAACAGGACCACAGCCAATCAGAGGCAAAGACCCGCCCGAGCTCTGTCTCTTATTGGTTTAGAACACGATATGATCCTACCATGATTGTGTGAGTTCGGTCACAGGAGAACACAGAGAGATGGTGCGCTTGCAAAATAAACTGTGTTATGTTTTCACCCGGGCAGCGTCAGGTGCACCAGTGCGACCTAGGAAAATTATTAGTCGCACTCTTAAAAATTTTGGTCGCATGTGCGACCAAATTGGTCACACTCTGGAGCCCTGGCTTACATCATAAATTAAAGGAATATTAGAAACAAAAAAGTGTGGCAGCAAAAGGTTTAGTCAAATGCAAAGAACATGAAGCCAATGACTGGGGAATATTTGTTGTACTGGGAAATAGTGGCAGAGTGTAATAGCGTAGTAATGTAGGTCCACCTTCAGTGAATGCGTGTGTTTAAAAATTGCGCGCGACCTGAGCCCCGACAGCAAGGGTAGGCCTTGGGCACAGTTCCTATCAGAGGGTAATATGTCCCTTCTCTTTACCTTCCTCCGTCACCATCTCTTTTCTTTTGCTGTCCATAGAAGCCGCTCATCCCGGTTACATTGCCCTCTTGCCCAGCTCTGATTCTATCACAGCACTGGCACTTTTCAATTTCATTCATGCCAGCTGTATGGATGAAACTCTGAATACCCAGCCAAGCATTTTACATACAGCATGTGAGCAAATAGGAATTGTCCCAACAATATGTCATTCTATGCTTGTGCACAGTAGGACATTATAAAATGGGCAACAGAATTATCCATTGAATTATTAAATTGATGATAAAATTGATCAAGTGATTCACTGTGAGAAGTGGGGCAAGTGTATGTAGCACTCATGGTGGTCATTACTTAAGGCTTCTATAGCAAAACAGGTTTTAAAATCCATCATTAATACAACTCCATTGTGTACATGAGCAGCATTTATGTAACAGACTGGTACGTTTGAATGGTGGAAACAGATAGATGAAGCCAGCTATGTTATATCAACCCAAGCCACTGGTGGATGCTAGAGTGAATGTTTAAAAATCAAATGAAGAGGCTGGTCCATAGAAGGTCCAGTCAAATGAAAAAGCCTTTATCCCTAATGCACGGATATCATAGGGACAGAATTGGTTCAGTTATTCTCTGAGAGAAAGAAAGAGAGTGACAGCTACTGACATGACAACATCCCTCTCTATGAAATGTAATTATTGTGTGTTCTTCCTGTCTTCCAGCCTACACAGATGTTCCCAAGATCATATATGCGTCCAGGACACACTCTCAGCTCGCACAAGTTATCAATGAGTTAAAGAACACTTCATACAGGTAAACAATGCAATTTCTTAGCAGTACAAGATTTAAGAAATACTCTTTAGTTAGGCCTGATGAATGTTCACGTGTATGGTGGACAGGAGCAAATATTTGCTCCTGTCCACCATACACGTGAGGCATGTTTCTTGTGGAATTTAATTAATATCAGATCAGATAACTTTGCAACATTTACACCAGGGAGAAACTGAAAATCAGGATACTAGCACTGCTGTTATAATGACCCATGACCACCTTAAAAATGTTTGAAATTTACTCAAATGCTTTATAGTGTTAAGTCTAGGTCCAGCTGAATATTCAGAAGGCTTTTTTCAATGCATTACCTTTTTCTGATGTACAACACAGATGAGGTGAGTTGTGAGTTTTAGGCCATTTCTGGTAAACCCACATATTAGTGTAACACTGCAGTTCTCTCTGCTGATTCAGGCCAAAGGTTTGTGTGCTAGGATCAAGAGAGCAGCTGTGTATCAACCAGGAAGTTATGCGTCAGGAAAGCAACCACGCCAAGGTAAGTGAATGACAGCATTGCTTTATTCCTGCTGTAAGACTACATGTAGAATTTTTTGGCCTTCAGATTTCTCTCAGCTCACTGTTGCTTTTTAGTTGTTTTGTTGTTAAGATTCTAAACACTAACAGTAAACTGAGAGCTGAGAAAGTATTCAAAATGCTAAGCAATCCATCTTGGGTGAGTAAGTAGTAAGAAGCAGCAGGTTAGACACAAAAAGTTGGTTTTCTAAAGTTGTTTTTGGAGATGAAATGGTGGTATTACAGATTTCAATGTATTCCTTGCTTTGGATTCCATCGAATCACCTTTTTTTCAGGTCCACATGTGCAGAGGAAAAGTTTCCACCAGGTCATGTGTCTACTATAATAATGTTGAAGGTAATGGTTTAACACAGAACCACATACAGTACATATGAGTGAGGTCTGAAAAGTCAACACAAAATGACTTTAAGCCCTAGGGGTGTGCATCTTTCCCTTCTAAGATGATCCCATAAATATCTAGATACATGGGCTGCGATATCATTCAGGGTGGATGCATTTTAATATGGAACAGTTCAGTGCAATACGATGCAGACTGATAGTTTTTGTACATTTGTTTCATGTAGACATTTTCCATTCTAAATTAAATTAAAGCTGCAAGCAGCGATGAACGGGCCTTCGCACTCCACGAAACTCGGTGTGTGCTGCGGCCGCGTCACATGCCGTCGTAACGTGCAGACCACAACATAAACATTTCACGGAAATCAGATCATAATTGCATCGCAGCGCTTATTTCCTGTTGCCAGTAGGTGGCACTATCACTATATCTGAATATTGTCATGTAGACGTGTTCAGGTTGAAACTCTTATCAAACATGAAGTTTCATTGAGATCGGATCATGTACACTGAAGTTATGACTACTTCCTTTTTCATGGCGAATCGTCGAAATTGGACGCCACGCAATGGGCACGCCGTTCGACGGAATGTCATAAATAGCACAGCTTTTAATCATGAATGTCTTTAGATTGCGCTGATAAAATTTGAAGTTGATCCGATAAATTCCCTAGTAGGAGTTCGTTCAGATACAACATGTGCAAATCACCGACAATGACAACAGAATTCAAAATGGCTGACTTCCTGTTGGGTTTGGGTTATGGGTAAGAGGCTTTTTTGCTTGTCCGATCATGATACACATGCATACCAATTTACGTGTCGCTGATTCTGGCGGGCGTGGCTAATCCATTTTGCGACACCCATCTGTGGGACCAAGACTGGTCGCCACGACTGAATTTTGTGCACAGTTTCATGTTTTAAAGCAAACTCGTGTTTTGTGGCGGTACATAAAAATTTCCCGCCATGCCACAGACACGACCACTCACCAGTCATCACATATCATCAACAATGTGTTTTGCATTTCCTGACTAAATTTCAGCTAGATCTGATCATCCTGCTAGGACTAGAACATGGGAGTATAAAAAATGACATTTTCTTTCACCACTAGGTGGCACTCTCACTATTACTGAATATTATCACATAGACGTGTTCAGGGCGGGACCCTTATCAAACATGTGAAGTTTCATTGAGATCGGATCATGTACACAGAAGTTATGACAAATCCCTCTTTCATGGCGACGGTTCGAATTTGGACATCACGGGACGCCATGCCATGTCCACGCTGTTCACCTTAATGTCGTAAATAGCACAACTTTTAATCATTAATGTCTTTAGATGGCTTTGTCCAAGTGTGGAGTCGATCCAATAAATTCCCCAGGAGGCGTTCGTTCAAATACAATGTGTGTAAATCGCCATAAATGACAGCTAAATCTAAAATGGCCGACTTGTTGTTTAGTTTGGGTCCAAGAGGCTTTTCTGCTTGTCCAATCATGATACACATGCGTACCAATTTTCATACATGTCGGCCTTACTTGGGGGCTGATTCTGGGGGGCGTGGCTTAGCCATTTGGCACGCCCGTGCACGGGGACAATTGCATACGTCGAGTTCTCGAACGATTGAATTTTGTGCAAATTTACATGACTTTTCGAGCATGCTGCGACCTCCAAATATATAGCCGAAGGAGCAGAAAATAATCATTCCTAGAGATACAATAGGGCCTTCGCAGGATTTGTGCTCGGGCCCTAATTACTTTTTTTGCCAGGACGGTCTCCAGATGCTATGTGACAGATTTCGTGCAAATAGGACAAAAGTGCATGGATGGAACACGACTTTTTGCGCTGTAGCGGAAAAAAATTCTAGCCGGAAATGGGCGTGGCCTATATGGGGAGATGCAGCTCCATTTACTGAATGCGTGGATATATATTTTTGAATGTGAGACAAACGATGCAGGAGTTATTAGGCTAAACCTACTTTTCTTAATAGTAGCGCCACCTAGTGGCCGACCCGATAGCGACGCATAGAATATCTAAGTTTCACCAGGCCTGACCACTTTGCCAAATAACATTTCATTTTCATATATGTTCAGGCGGGCAAATTAGCAGTCAAAGTTTACTACAAATAATAATAATAACTTTAGCAATTACAATAGGGACCTCCAGCGGTCGCTGGCTCGATCCCTAATAAGCCAATGCTATAAAAAGTTACCTTCAAATACATACAGGGATTCCAAGTATTTTTTTCTTCATGGCAAGGGGAAAAAATGGAAGACAAATGTATCATTTCAGAATTACATGTCATTATGTTTTTATAATTTTCCAATAGACAAAAACCTTGTAGCTAAATTGACTGTGAAATGTTTAATATCAGTCTTTTTGCTTGCGCTAGCTGTATTCGCATCCACAGACTCTTTGTCTCCTGCATAGGTTTTCACCATTCTGTCACCATGTTAAATGCTTTTTGTATCCCCTTGTACAAGTCTTAATTTTTATCTTTTCTTCTTTAGGGAAGAGCACTGACAAAGACTTGGTGAATTCCATCCTTGATGTGGAAGACTTAGTCAAATTTGGAAACAAACAGAGGTGGATTTACTAACAAATCACTGTCCTGAAGTAAAATGAAAAAGCTGGTGCATGGTGTTTAGCCAACAGTGTGTTTAACCAACAGTGTGTAAACTTTACCATGGCTTTTAGGGGAGCTCCCTTTTTTCAGGAAATAATGGCTATTTAGGACTAATAAAGTTTTGTTTTTTTCTGATCTTTGAGCTACAGTGTGAAGTTTATAATAATTAGTGATGAATTTCCCCTTATGCATAAATCATAGATGAATACTAGCCTACATTTATGGATGATCTATGATGATAAAGATACAGAAATATATAAATATATGGCAAAAATAACTATTGGCAATATTTCAGAGACTCACCCGAAAATTTCATTATTCATGTTTTTCAGGGGAGCTCATGTCTTATTAAGTGGAGCCAAGCTCAGTCATTTCTACTAGTTTAGTTGTTGCTGAATTGGCGCTTTACAAATAAAATTGAATAGAACTGAACTAAATATATATATATTTTTTTAAAATAATCTGGCAATAATTTTTTCAATTGGTCATTTGGATTATTAAATCAAAGAAAATACTGAAAGAATTGCAAATTACAATTTCCTGAAGCCCATTCTTACTTTGCTGTCGTAAAGATTGCTGGTGCCGCTCTAGGAACTATTTTGTTATTATGTCCTTTGTGCTGCAGCTTTGTTGTTAAAAATACATTTACCCTCAGGAATAGTGAACTGAGTCTTAGAAGTTTGTACATTTCAATTCAAAGCTGAAAATGTTTCTGCAGGGTCTGTCCTTACTACCTCTCCCGTTCCTTGAAACAGCAAGCAGATGTCATTTTTATGCCGTACAACTACCTGCTGGATCCAAAGGTGAGCTGACTCACTGATGTCAGATTGCTTTAAATGAGGTGGGAGAGCTTATTTCCTGCCTTTTGTACTAAAAGTTGAAGTAATGAAAAAAGAAAATCTCTCGGCTCAAATTTCTCTGGCATGGGAAAAAATGAAAGACAAATGCATCATTTCGGAATTATAAGCCATTGTCTTTATTGCTTTTCCAATAGACACAGACAAAATAAACGTTTTGCCATGATTACCTTAGACTTCGCTGAGTTGTAGCTAAGTTGTGATTGGAAACTGTTTAATATCCGTAAATTGCAGTCTGCAACTTCAGTGCTAGATCGCACTAAATCCTACACAGTGGTCCTTTTTGTCCCAAAATAGACCCTTAGAGTGCTATGTATCAGCATCAATAACAATATTGTATAGAACGGTTTGCTTGTACTGCATTATGAAGTACATTAACATAGACGTCAGTATGGTCATTACATGTCCAAATAAATGCTGGTATTCTGTTGTCTCCCCTTGTTCCACAGAGCCGCAGGGCTCACAATATCGAACTAAACGGAGCTGTGGTCATCTTTGATGAAGCTCACAATGTGGTAAAACTCTGTCCTCACTAACTTGCTCTCTTTGTTATAATTTGCATTGAAAATTATGTAAGGATACGCACGCACGCATGCATACATACATACATACATACATGCATACATAAACATATATACATATATATCTCAAATCCCCAACACTATAAAGTGGGCATGACTTTAGGCACATTTTCATCAGTGGAAATGCAAACCATAAAAAATAACATGATGTAGTGTTTATTTTTGATGAAAGTTGCAGACTTCAGCCTGACTACAGATTCAGGATCCTGAAGACAGACATGACTGTGGTGTTGCATGTGATAGCAAAGCTCTAAAGGTCTAATAGAGTGCAGAATATCCCATCATATGATGTTTCTGCTGTCTGCAGGAGAAGACATGTGAAGAATCAACATCATTTGACCTGAGTCCGTATGATGTAGCTTCAGCCGTTAATGCTGTGGACAGGCTGCTGGTGGAGAAGGCTAAAGATGTCTGCCATGGAGACTCTGCCACTGAGGATTTCAATGTAGAATCCCTCAACTCTGGTCCGAATACTTAATTGTCTCAACCACTGAGGTTTCACACATGGGCAAATTATATTGCATTTGATTGATACAAAATTTAACAACTCTATATGTGCACTTTTGAAATTTGAACTGGTAATTACTTTTGTTTCAGGTTTAAAAATGGACATAGCCACCATTGCTAGAATCAAGCGTAAGTATTCTTAAAGGTATAAAGAAGATAAGATTTGAGTGCCTCCCATGATTATCTCATAAACTAGCTTCGGCCATTTACCATGCTCTGTGGGATCTTTCATTTTTAACTGTCTGCTTTGACAGAGATACTGCTGGATCTGGAAGCTGCCATCGATTCTTATGATGTTCCAAGTGACAAAGGCGTCACGAAACCTGGAATGTACGTGAAAGTGTGGTAGTAGATAGTAAGCGGATTGCAACATTTTTGCTCTACTAACGGCTTCAAGTACAGCATTGTCTCTCAGTGGACATCAAGATATTGACTGGTTAGATTGCCATGACATGCAATACCATCATGTGTAATGTGTAATGTCTCAGAACTACTTCCCAAATGCGAAATGTGCATAAATTATGTATTGCCATATATAGAGCCAGTGTTTGGTTCGTCCCCCTGAGCCTGCCTCTAAATTCTTCATACAGAACCCTAAACAGAAAGTCATAGGTTATATGTAAAATAGGACATAAAATGAAGTAAGAAATTTCACATTTAATATTTAATAAAAAAATAAAAAAAACTGTATGGTAGATACAGATTTGAATTGCACTTTTATTGTGTATATTATCTCATTCCATTTGAAGGATGTTTGGGTATGAAGTGCAGGAAACCAACAGGAAACCAGCCTAGTTTTGAACCATTCGGAGCATTTCAACTCAAAATAAATTGTGTGTCCTTGATTACAATGGTTCCGCTCAAAACTGGTGGAAACATAGGCTAATTTGCTACATAACACCAAGGTTCCAATTCAATTCAATTCAGTTCAATTTTATTTGAATAGCGCCAATTCATAACAAGTTATCTCAGGACACGTTTCAAATAGAGCAGGTCTAGACCGAACTCGTTATAACATTTACGGAAACCCAACAGTACCACCATGAGCAAGCACTCCAAGAATCCTAAACGGAACTGGTCCAAGAACAAGAGCTAATTTGGTGGAGAAGCTTCTGTGGTCTGAAAGCACAGGGGAGGCTCCCTTGTGCACTAGGGCCAATTTGTAGCAAACCTTGTCGTTGACCCCTGTCACTGGGATCAGCTGCTGGTACAAAAAACAAAACGAGTGGAATCAAAATCAACAAATCTCTAAATGTTATGCTACATATTAAACATATACAGTATACAAAACTTATAATCATTACAATAATACTCCAGTGGACATCTTCCTTTTGACTTGCACTTGCAATACAAACAGTGTCTTCTGTCCTTCTACATCTGTTTCAGCTTCATCTATGAGCTGTTGGAGAGAGCCCACCTGACCTACAACAGCAAGACGGCTGTCTATGAAGCTCTGGAGCAGATCAGTACATTCTTAGCAGGACGTCAGTATGGCTTGATTTCAGTGGCTTTTTGTGTATACAACAACATGTCACTTGATCTGTTACATTTTCTGCGGTCTACCATGTGATGTATCTTGAATATGTTGTCTTTGTTCCACCTAATTATGAATCTCATTGCTTTTCTTGCCAAGACATGCCCCACTTAGCATTCAAGTGTTAAGATTAGTCAGGCACCCATGGTCATCAGGAGATGTGCAAAAAGCTTACAAAAAAAAACTGTATACATAGTATAAATTGTGCCAATGGCAAGCTCCTCAAAGAAAGTAGCAGTGAATGAATGGATTAACCACAGGACCTGGTCGCATTTTAGTTAGATTAAGGCACAAAACTACTACTAACTGAATGCTATGCAGAGCGTGTCTTGCCATGAAAAGCAGTGAGATCCAGCCTAATTTCCATTCATACCTACATACAGTTGTGCTCATAAGTTTACATACTGTGGCAGAATTTATGATTTCTTGGCCATTTTTTAGAGAATATGAATGATAAAACAAAAACTTTTCTTTCACTCATGGTTAGTGGTTGGGTGAAGCCATTTATTATCAAACAACTGTGTTTACTCTTTTTAAATCATAATGACAACAGACACTACCCAAATGACCCTGATCAAAAGTTAACATACCCCAGTTCTTAATACCGTGTATTGCCCCCTTTAACATCAATGACAGCTTGAAGTCTTGTGTGGTAGTTGTGGATGAGGCGCTTTATTTTCTCAGATGGTGAAGCTGCCCATTCTTCTTGGCAAAAAGCCTCCAGTTCCTGTAAATTCTTGGGCTGTCTTGCATGAACTACACGTTTGAGCTCTCCCCAGAGTGGCTCAATGATATTGAGGTCAGGAGACTGATATGGCCACTCCAGAACCTTCACTTTATTCTGCTGTAGCCAATGACAGGTCGACATGGCCTTGTGTTTTGGATCGTTGTCATGTTGGAACGTCCAAGTACGTCCCATGCGCAGCTTCCGGGCTGATGAGTGCAAATTTTCCTCCAGTATTTTCTGATTACATGCTGCATTCATCTTGCCATCAATTTTGACCATTACACTATTCAAACCCGTTTGTGCCAACTTCTGTGCATGTAATCAGGCAAAAATCTCCAGGGTATGTAAACCTTTGATCAGGGTAATTTGGGTAGTTTCTGTTGTCATTATGATTTAAAAAGAGTAATTGAAAAATCCTGAAAAATGGCCAAAAAAATCACAAATTCTGCCAGGGTATGTAAACTTATGAGCACAACTGTATTAGTGGGAACTCCATGTAAAGCAATATCTTTGACAGTTTAAGTCTGTCACTGTGACAGTACAAAATCACCTGTGACACATTTTTCATCAGAGCCAGGAATATTCCTGAACACAAGTGGACTACAGAAGCTGGCTGATATCATACAGGTATGCAATGTAGTGAAGTTACATAGTAGTCCAAGATTTTTGGAATAGTTATTCACTTTCTCTCTCAGAATGAGATCAAAAGGATCTTAAATTGACTCAAGCTCTATACTTAACACACAGACATGTGTTAAGTATAGAGCTGGAGTCAGGACCTGCTTAGGTTAGCATAGCATAAAAAGAGGAAGCAGAATTTAACTGCTGACCTGGCTCTTTCCAAAGTTCAAACGTCTTCACCCTGACTGATTCACCCCACAATTTCATTGCAAATAAATGCCTAAAAACGTTGCAACACGTAAAAGAAAAGCTGATGTGAAATCAGACATTTTAGGCTGCAACATTTCTAAAATAAAATTCCCCCAGATTCCTGAAGGGACTACATCTGACCATCTGACATTTTACCAAAATGGTAAAGCACACCATTGAGCCATTGCAGTTTCATTTTAATTCATTAATGTTTTAAAGAGTTCGGTCTAGACCTACTCTATTTGAAAATTGTCCTGAGATAACTTCTGTTATGAATTGGCGCTATACAAATAAAATTGAATTGAATTGAATTTTACAGAAGCAACAATAAACCCTCTTTTCTTTCCTTTCCTTGTAGCTGGTGTTCTGTGGTGAACCATCGGAAAAAGAAAGACAACAGCAAATGCAGTCCAATACAGCTCATTTTAAGGTACGTGTTCATGAAATGCCATGAATAGCCATATTTAAACAATTGTGCATCTCCACACACTTATTAGTTTTGTATACACTGACACCAGTTATCATATCCATCTGTTTTGCTCAGGTCCATATCCATCGAGACACCAGCTATCACAAGAAAAAACAAAGCACTGATGTGTGGGCTTCATCTTCCTCAAAGAAACAAGGTAGTGATTACAGTATAGTTACAGTATTCACACCATTACAGCAGTTGAATCATTAAGCCCTGTATTCACACACTGAGTTAGAGAGGTTTTTTCCTAGTTGTGTAGCATGTCAGTTCAGAACAGTTTGTTCAAATGATGCAATTTCGTCCTGTCAGAAGCAGTGAGGACGACCAGCTTCATGCTTCAACAGCACTCAAACTGCAAAATCTACTCCGAGGCTAAACACTCTAATAATACCAACACCATTTCTTTGTGGATATCAGAACCAGATATGGAACCCTGTTGAAAGTTTTAGTTAGTCATTAGTTTCTCTTGCTGACCTGTCCAAATTCTGAGTAAACCCGGTTAAAAGGGCGTTAAGAGTATGTGTTTCTTTCCACCTTGTAGGCAACATCCTGAGTTACTGGTGCTTCTCTCCTGGCTTCAGCATGCAGGATCTGGTGAATCAAGGTGTTCGCTGCATCATTTTGACCAGTGGTACTCTCTCTCCCCTCTCCTCATTCACCTCTGAGATGAGGATGTAAGTTACCTGTCACTCCTCATAGCTCAATATACCTACAGAGGTGCACAATTCTATTTCTTGACTACTGACCGGTGGCTGAACGGTAACTACTATGTAACTAGACTAGCTAAGAGGTGGAAGTGCTGCAAAGTGTTGCCCGCTTCCTTTTGTCACCCATGCTACTGCCACACACTACAGTGGATCTCGGTTTACATGTCCCCAGAGCTAAGTAAGGTTTGCTTTCAGCATGTGCACTCAAAAAAAAAGCTAAATACGTCAATACAAAGTGCTAATTATCTGCCTTTTAACAGGCAGTTTTTCCTTGCCCTTGTCGCCAAGTGCTTGCTCATGGTGGTACTGTTGGGTCTCTGTAATTAATGTTTTAAAGAGTTCGGTCAAGACCTGCACTATTTGAAAAGTGTCCTGAGATAACTTCTGTTATGAATTGGCACTATACAAATAAAATTGAATTGAATTAATACCTGTCGTGAGATGCAGCAGTTCTTTTGTCAGCCTTGACAAATGGGAGAGACTAATAATAATAATAATAATAATAATAATAATAATAATAATTAAAGCTGCAAGCAGCGTTGAGCGGGACCTCGCACTCCACACAACTCGGGGCGTGCTGAGGCTGCGTCACGTGCCGTCGTAACACGTACGGACAACAACATGAAAATCTCACGTAAATCAGCTTAAAATCGCCACGCAGCGCTTACTTCCTGTTGCCAGTAGATGGCGGTATCACTATGTCTGAATGTTGTCATGTAGACATGTTCATGGCGAGACTGTTATCAAACACGTGAAGTTTCATTGAGATTGGACCACGTACGCTGAAGTTATGAGGACATGTTCACGGCAAAACTGTTTTAACAAGTTTATTGGAAAGTAACAAGTTTATTGGAAATTGTACATTGCACACTCAAGTTATGAGCACTATTTTATGGCGAATCTGCTGAAATGGACAAGTTGTCACTGGCACGTTTGATGTACAGTCACAAATAGATAATAATACATTTTATTTATAAGCGCTTTTCTGGATACTCAAAGACACTTTACATAAAGACAACATAAAAGCAGCAAAAACAACATAAAATAGTAAAAACATTAAAAACACATCGGACTAACCTAAACATTAAAAGCAATTTTAAAAAGGTGAGTTTTTGTCATTGATTTGAACGCTGGAAGGTCGGTGCAGTCACAGATTTGTTTGGGGAGAGAGTTCCAGAGGGAGGAGGCAGCTACAGAGAAGGCTCTGTCGCCCCAGGTTCGCTGCTTGGTCCTGGGTGGGGGAGTCAGGAAGCTTGCATCAGATGAGCAGAGGCTACGGGACTACACAGCTGCCCTCATGGCCTACATACCCATTAAGCCTCGTGGTCTAAAGAAGTCCTCTGAAAGGATGAATCAGAGCTCCTCTGTTCTAGTCTAGAGTCCCCCCGATGAGTGCCTCTCAGTAAAAACAAAATTTGAAAGCTGAATTTTGAGACACCGTAATTGCAAACTGGATTGCTCACAAATTGAAAGAAATATGATTTAAATTTAATTTCAAACCATAATATTTAGTTAAAATAATTAAATCCAGATTCAGTTTGTTCTGGCACTAAAATAAAAAAATAACTACATACAGGAATGTCACTAATTCAGTAAATAAATATGAGTGATTGATGGTATCCGTATCGAAGGCTGTTTTATACTACTACTTATATAGTTCATTAGCCCCCTGCAGCCATCTGAAGGTTGCAGGACACCTAAGTTGATAAATCTGCAGCCTCTGATTTGACTGTTTCCCTTCACTTAATCACATACAAATGGCAGCAGGCTGCTACAGAGTTAACATACACACACTGTAGTTTGTTGTTTATGCATGAGACACCGGTTTTCACCAAATAATTGAACAAAATAGTAGGTGGTTTGGACATGTTCACACACACCTACAAGGACCCATTGCAGACATTATTCATGTTGTTATATTAACAGCAGGTCAACCTTGATCTTGATCAGTGTGTTTTTGTCCTGCTGTTGGTGTAGAGAATTCCCAGTGACTCTGGAGAACAGCCATGTGATTGAGCGGGACCAGATCTTTGTTAGCGTCATTGACCGAGGCCCAGATGGAGTGCAGTTAAGTTCAGCGTTTGACAGAAGGTTAGTTCTACACTTTTCAATACATTAGTAGTTAATATTTCCCATCATGCCCTACCTAGAGCTGAATTGACCTTGGGTCATATTATAATATTATGTTTCAGAATGCAAATGTAAATTTTTGTTATGGTTTATATTTGTCATGTGTTTGTTCAGAACACTTTGGTTTATGTTGGTAACTGTAGTATGTGTGCTGGTTTATAGTTATAACCTTTAGTGAGGCATCTCTAACATTTCTTGACCCCAGCTGTATCCCCTGGGGATGATACTGTTCAGAGCTGCTTCTTCTCTCTCACTCTCATTTGTGGTGGCAGTGATAGATGACCAAAAGCATTTCTGTGCCGCCTGTACAGGGAAAAAACTATTTTCATATCAGAAACATAAATACCAATTTGATACCATTATATCCACGATAGGGCAATATCAGCTAAAATTATCCATCTCTTTTTATGTCAACCATATCTTATGTGTTAGGTTTGTTTCATGTCCTCACATCTGGATCAGTAACTTCAATAGTAAAATTATTTACACAACCTTCTTGCAGTGACCATCTAAATAAAAATAATAATCTTTACTTCTGTGACAGGTTTGTTCCTGAAAACATGGCATCTTTAGGCAACACTGTTGGTGAGATCAAGCAATTTTGCTGCATTGTGCAATATATGACATAATGTCTGTTTGAATCAGAGTCAGTCTTCACATGAATATGTTACTTGTTGTGTTTTCTCCTCAGCCAACCTGAGCCGTGTGGTACCTCATGGTCTCTTAGTGTTTTTTCCTTCCTTCCCTTTAATGGAAAAGACCCTTGACTTCTGGAGAGTAAGAGCAGAATTGTTACAGTGTATTTTTGTTTATTTATTTTGAATGTTCCAAATTATTTCCGGATTGAATGTTGTGTAAAATCAGGTAAAGTGCGTATGCTGTCTTACCAGGCTAATGGACATGCAGATCGCATTGAGAACGTAAAGCCTATGTTTGTTGAACCTAAAGGAAAGGGCACCTTTACTGAGGTGAGTCTTTTTATTAAATGTTATATATACCAAATTATCTTTCCAGTAGGTGTCGCATTGGACCAAAACAAAATAAAACTCATCAAAACTGTCTTTATTTGTCTTTCCAACAATCATCAACGCTAATTTGTGCAAATTAACCCTTAATTCACTGAGTTAGATGTGAAAATATTTATGGCTGCAACATAGGATAATGTTAATCCTTTGACACAAATGTGCCTGTCAAAGTCCATCCACTGAAAGTTGTTGTTTCTGCCACTGACTCAGGCTCACATCATTGACAGGATCCCTACAGAGATAGAACTTTTGTTTAACCAGAAGTAGCTGTATATCACTAACACTTGCTTAGACTCCATAGACAAAAACAGCAATTTTACCTTCCATATCAATGTGATATCATAACTTCATTCAAAGTGGGCAGAAACAAAATAAGAATCACCAGAACAGTTTTTGTTCTCTATGTAAACAAACCACAGAGAGGCTGAAATAGAAACACTGGCAGAGGGAGTGTGACACCATTCTCTGCTCAGGACACCATGACTCCACCTTACGAAGCCAATACTTGTTGGCTGCTTTTATCTCATACATATAACCTATAACTGCCTAGATGCATGAATATGAAACCTCCAGGTGTATCACAATAATTCATGAGCTGGTAAAGTTTCCTTAGGATTTCTCAGTTGATCTCTCTTTCTGTTCTTAGATAATTGATGGATATTACAACAAAGTCAATGATCCAGCATCCAAAGGGGGATCTTTCTTTGCTGTGTGTCGAGGGAAGGTGAGGTTAATGTGTGTTCACTGAATCAAGAAAGACCTAAAAAGGTTTTATGTGAAAGTTTGGGCACCCTTTGATAAATAACAGATTTTGGTGATTTCTTTTTCATTGAAAACATGTAAACACAGTCTCTCCGTGGTATGGAACGTAAAACACAATATTTGCAGCAAACAGTCATGCATTGTTTCATTTTATTTCATAAATTGAACAAAAAAATAAATGTGATATGTGCAAAGGTTTCGGGAATCTATACTGTCAGTACTTAATAACTTATTAAATTCAGATATAGTTCCCTTTTTACTACTACTACAAATGATTGAGTCATACAAAAGAAATTATGTATCATACATTACAATAAAAATATGTAATGTAGTATGATTCATATGATGGCAGTCACAGATTTCAGGGTATTGAAATTAAGTTGTAGTTTCCTTCATATAGCATATAAGGTTACACAAATTCTGCCCTCTCACAGGATTTCTTTAAATGTCTTCCTGTGTCAGGCTAGCGAGGGTCTGGATTTTGCAGACACCTTTGGTCGGGGTGTCATCATCACTGGCCTTCCTTTCCCTCCAAAGATGGACCCTCGAGTCATCTTGAAGATGCAGTTCTTGGATGAGATGTGTCGGAAGAAAACTCCTGGGCTGAAGGTTAGAGTAAACTGCTTACTGAGTATCACTGAAGAGGTTTGATGTGGTTTCAGTGGCTCAGTTCAGGCTCATCTTGTGTGTATGTGTGTTAGAGCCAGCTTTAGCCCAGCCACAGCCACAAAGTCTGTAATGTTTTAGGCCAAAACACACACTCTCTGATGCATGCAAAAGAAACTTGTGTGTGCGCGTGTGTGCTCGCAGTACCTGTCTGGGCAGCAGTGGTACAGACAGCAGGCTTTCCGAGCAGTGAATCAGGCTATTGGGAGAGTCATTCGCCACAAGGATGACTATGGAGCCATCTTCCTGTGTGATCAGAGGTCAGACATCTTTACTTGTTCTTATACTTCATACAATTTTGGCCCTCATGCAGAACTACTCATACCAACAAATTTCTTCTCAAGTGGCAGTGATTTAAGATAGGTAGAGCTGAAACGATTAATCAATTATTTAAACAACAGAAAATTGAATTGTAACTATTTTGTTAATCAATCATTTTAGTCATGTGCAGATGGTCTGCCTCAGTCTCTCCAGGGTGAAAAATGCACTTTTACTACTAGTTTAGATGAAACTAGAATAAAATAAAATAAACATAAATCATCTCTGAGTTCCACTTTCAAGGAATGAAATCAGTGAATCAGTCAGTCCCAAGGACTACTGATGTTCAAGGATGTGAATTCAGAATGTAATAAGAAATTGAAAAAACACAAATATTACACAACTTATTAAGATTCAAGAGGTTTATTATCATATGTATAGTAAGAAACACAGTGGTTTATACATACAATGAAAAACTTACTTCGCCCGACTCCCTTAGGCAACACACAAATAGAAGGATAGAATAACGTTAAAAATTGTTGCGTAACACGTGCCGCTGTAACACATGCGGACCACAACATGATTTTTTCATGCAAATCAGATCAATGTGAAGTTTCGTTGAGATTGATCATGTACGCTGAAGTTACGGCAACTTCCTTTTTCATTGAAAATCAGTCGTTGAAATTTGACACCACGCCATGGGCATGCCGTTTGACGTACAGTCAGACATAGCACAACTTTCAGTACAGTTTGTTTTGATTGTACTGAAATTTATTGTACTGTACCTAGAAGGAGTTCGTTCACATAAAACACACACGATTTTTGGTATGTGAGATACAGGCCCCAGTCTATCTCTGTGAATTCATAACTAATACGGTCTCCGCAGAATGATTTACCCTGCAGCCAGAGCGCCCCCTAGTGGCAAATTGTTGACACGTTTTTTAGTGAGCCTCAGGGAGCCATGGGCAATCATCGTACCAAGTTTCGTTTTAATCACACGTGCTGATGCAGGGAGATATACATTTCTTAGTTTTAAAGAGTGCCACCTAGTGGCGATAGCCTCAAATTGTGCACGATGCTTAAGGAAGACATGGGGAACTTTGGACCCAAGCTTGGTGTCAATCGGACATACAAATGTGGAGAAAGGCCCCACTTCCTTTTTTGACTGGACAATGTACACTCAAGTTATAGTAAATTTTTGTCTTCTGGTGGTACATCAAAGTTTGACAGCATGCCACTGACACGCCCTTCAACGTACAGTCACAAATCTCTTAACTTTTAATCAGCAACATTTCTCAAGTGTACTGTCCAGTTTTGAAGCAGATCCGATAAATTCCCTGGGAGTTCGTTTGTTTGTTCAAATACAAGACCACGGAATTCAAAATGGCCAACTTTGATGGCACGCCACGGACATGCCCTTCAACGTACAGTCGCAAATAGTACGGTGTTCAGTCAGCAATATTTTTGGACTGTACTGACCAATTTTGAAGCAGATCCGATAAATTCCCTAGGAGGAGTTTGTTCAAATACAAGGCAAAAAAGTGAAAATGACAAACAAAATGGCCGCCGAGAGTAAAAACGTTACACGTGCCTACCGAGTTTCATACATATTAGTGAAAACGTTGCGTCGGGGCTGCTTTGTTGAAATACTGTAGGGGGCGCTACAAACACAATTTTTGGTGTGTGAGCTTCAGGCAACAGTCTACACATGCCCTGTGAATTACATATTCAGTATTTACGGTCTCCGCAGAGGGATTTACCCTGCCGCCAGAGTGCAACCCAGTGGCGTGGTTTTTTCTCCTTTTTAAGTGAGCCTCAGGGAGCCATGGGCAATCATCGTACCAAGTTTCATTTTAATCACACGTGCCGATGTGGCAATGGCCTGAAATTGTGCACGATGCCTAATGAAGACATAAGGAACTATTGACCCAAGGTTGGTGTCAATCGGACATACAAATGTGGAGAAAGGCCCCACTTCCTTTTTTGACGAAAAATCAACAGGAAGTGCTAATTTTATAACGTGCTTATTTTTTGAAATATCAAAATACTTTAAATTACTTTTTTTGCCAGGACGGTCTCCAGATGCTACGCAAAAAGTTTCATGCAAATCGGATAAAAAAACGTATAGATGGAACGCGGAACGTTGTGCATGGACATTTCGCAGTGTAGCGAAAAAAACGTATAGGCGGAAATAGGCGTGGCCTATATGGGGAGATGCAGCTCCATTGACCGAATGCATGGATATAAGGTTTTTGAATGTGAGATAAACAATGCGGGAGTTATTAGCCTAAACCTACTTTTCCTAATAGTAGCACCACCTAGTGGCCGAGCCTAATGTGACACATAGAATATCCAATTTTTCACCAGGCCTGACCACTTTGCCAAATAAAATAGACTTTTCGTATATGTTTAGGGGGTCAAAAATGCAGTGAAAAGGGCTAAGCGTAATAATAACAAACATAGCAGTAACAATAGAGACCTCACAGGGTTTGACATTGGCTCTGTCCCTAAATATATATTGCAGCTGTGCATAGCTGCTTCATGTACACTGTGCAACATAAAGTTCAGAGCTACCCAGACCACAACAGAGTGGAGGACTATATGATATTTGAACGATGGGGCACAGCGTGAGAGATCATGGATCTTAGTCTCAAGAAGACTCATAATCCAAGAGGAACCTATACTTTCACCTAAATGCCCACTTCTTTCAAACTCCAAACTTGACTTTTCCCACAGGTTTAAAATGTCTGATGCCAGGGCTCAGCTTCCATCGTGGGTCAGGCCGTATGTGCGTCTCTATGATGGCTTTGGGAATGTGGTCCGTGATGTCTCTCAGTTCTTCAGGGTTGCACAGAAAATGGTAGGTTCTAGCATTCACAAAGTGCACGCAAATGACATGATTCCTTGTACTGGGGTAATTTGGTCTGTTAGCTAACAACACAAAATGAACATTGGTATGATTTTCCAAGGGTTGGTGATGTCTGCTGTGGCACCAGTGCACTGCAGCTCAGTTATGTTTGGCTTTTGCTGCTGAAAGTACAAATTTTATTTTTGAAAGACTCAACAGAAACCACTCCTCTGTAAAACCATGATATTGTTAAAATAATCCCCAGACCCTAATGTTAAAACTTCTTCGAGTCAGCACACCAGCCCAACGTGGCAGGGATTTCCAAATTCCATTGCAACAGCTTGAAGGTGTGTCTTTACAGCCAGGGAGAGCAGACTTGTTTTTATTGAAGAAAAGACGCTAAACTAATTTCTGCTCCGGGGATAAACACATTTTATTTCCAATAAATTCTCAGCACAACTCATGCATTTAAACTGGTAATGGAAATATGGGAAGGGGAGTATGAAAAATGTGTGTTGGACTATTGCCCCTTCTGTTTTCTAAAGTATGCTGTGCAACTGAATGCACTCCTACAGAGCTGTCTCTACACTTGTGCATCACAGCCTGTAAAACAGCCCTGCCTCAAGTGCCTTGATATCCAAATACAGACATCAGCAACCAAATTATTTGAAAAAAATTCAGCAATATCTAAAAATGTCATATATACATGTTATCACAAATAACCAAATATTAAGCTTGTCTGTACATTTATAAGTTCTGCATTAATCAGAAAAGTAATGCACAGTTCACATGTGATTAAAGCCCGGATTTACCACTTGACAACTATTTTGGGAGATCACAGACAAATGCCCCCAGATCAGAGGCAAATCAGCACCTGCATCTGTGAGGAGGATCATGTGTGAACTGTTCAACTCGTGGGCTCAACAAGAGCTTGCCCTTGCCTAGCTGACACCAGAAAAATATCTAGCAAGCTAAATATCTAGTTGTTTCAGAGACGACTGGGGGAGCCATCCAATGAACTACAGCCAGGGAGAGCAGACACGCGTAGCCTCTCTCTCCAGAACCAGACAGGATGCAGCAGAATAGAAGTTACTTTGGTAACCCCCCCCCCAAAAAAAGAACACACACAATGGACCGTGAATAAGTCGGTCTTCAATTCAGTGTGTATCTGATCCACCAACCAGCACTTATTTTAGTGAGAAATCCTTATTACTGTCTGTCTCTCATTGTCACGGTCTCCTACTGAAAGAGCGCAGCTACAATGGAAGCAGAACGCTGACAAGAAGACAGTCAACAAATAGTGGCATTTAGCTTATCCTTCTAGTCATGTTTTTATGGACACATGTCTTGTTTCTTAAAGGGAGTTTGGTGCAGGGAGCTTTTAGTGGAATTCATGTTCATATTCAATTCTGATATGTCTAATTTTTAACATTTTGTCACCACTTCACAAACATGAGGTAACTGTTCAAGTATGATAGTGTTGTCTGACGTTGACTGCTGTTAGTTATTAGTTTAAAAAATGGTTAAATAATCAAGGGTGCTCCGATCAGGATCCGGTTTACGAGGATGAATCTTTACCGTTACAGTACCTAGCTACAATCTTCTGCCAGTTATTTGCAACATAATGGCATACATAGTCAGAATGTAATATACATGTTAACAGTTGGATCCACATGAGAAAAAAGGTTTATTAGTTATGAAATGATAATCTTACATGCTATTATTATATTATTAATACAATAGATGACAGACAACTTATTTTAGAAAGAAAAAAAGAGATGGAATGAGATAAACAAATACACAAACCTTGGCAGCCAGTGTTAGAAGGAGAGACGGAGAGAGACAGGGCGGAGCAAATTGTATATAGCATTCTATAACCTAAACTACAACTTCCCACCCTCAGTTTATTTGGTTATGTTCAGGAATAATTATCACTCTATTTATCTTGCTACGAATCAGATTCATATATAGTATACCTTATTATTTATATGCACTAGAGCTCTCTGGTTATTTTTGTGGTGAGACTAGTCTCTGATTGCTGTTATTGAGATTTGAGGTTGGAGAATTTGGAAACAAACTGACCTTCAATCCAGTGGATTACATAATTAACCTCTTGGGAAAATTGGTTCTCTTATTTGTAATCCTCCCTCAAATGCATATGCAATAAGAGAGATACACACTGCAATCATTCACCAAAATGTAATGTAAACTGTGACTCCAGCCTGCTGTGTCTGTTTGATTAATACAGCACGTGTCTGTGGTAGAATACGTCACATGCACCTGGAAAGCAGTCACAACCCTGAAAATCTGACCTGATTTTGTGTTTAATTTGTCAGCTGACGGTCTGTGATTGTGTTTGAATGTGCCAGAGGCCTGTGGTAGAGAAGAAGGCTGCACCAGAGAGCTGTAGAACAGTGTGTTTACCACACACTCAGTCCTCTTCCCTCACTTCCTGCTCATCCTCCCAAAGCTCCCATACCCAGAAGGCCAAGATGCTGGATGCCCACCTTCCCAGCCTGAAGAGGAGGAGACTCAGTGAGTATAAAAATAAAGGGTGTGTTTTCATGCCACCTGTTAGGCCTTCATTAAATTGGTAGCTGTTTTCTGGTCTTTGTGATTAGATGAACACACAGGAGCCAAGGGGATGGCCAGTATCTGCATGGAGTATGAGTGTGAGGTGCAGGAGAGTCAGAGGAGACCAGCCAACCTGCTGGATTTCCTGGAACGAGGTGACCATTGCAGTGCAGAGGACGATGATGCTGTTGTGGGAGAGGAGAAGGTAACTTGTCTTCTGTGAGACACTGTGGTCTGTCCTACTAATCAAAAGCAACAAAAAGCTCTGTTTTTGACATTTGTACTTGTGGAAACATAAGGCTTATGTATTCAATAGCCAGTTTAATTGTCTGGTAGTTCCATTTTCAGTGAGATTCACACATACACATGGGCGAGAACCCATGTGTGAAGTGAATCAGTAGACCAGTAGACCTATTACCGATGAAACAATGAAACAACAATTACTCTGGTGCAAAAATATAAACAAACCTCAAATTATTTGTGAGAACTATATTTATTTGTTCAATTCTGCATTTTCTTTTGAAGGCAAATAGTTTGTCCACACTTTCTCTTCAATATGACAAGAGGATGGATGATGAATTGCGGGGAGGCAAACGTAAAATCAAGTTGGTCCAAGAACAGGTACATTTTACATTAAGAAACAGTGCCAGGCTGTGTTAGAGTTCAAGTGACAATTGCAACTGAATTATAGACTTTTTAGTCAAGGGGATGATGAAGACATACAAAGTATCTTCACAACTATACTAGGCCAAAAGTTCTACTCATACAGAAGAAACATTTAATTCTGAGCACAATCATACATAAATGTCAGATTTTGGCAAAATTTTTGACTTGTCAAACACAATCACTGCAGTAATAACAACCAGATTGATGGCCAGACCTAACACGTAAGAGCTGGCCAGTCATAGCCTTATGAACCTCATATTAAATACTTACTCATCTTTAAATGATAGAGAAATTATAGAGTCTTCTTATTAAATGGATTACAAAATTAAAAATTCAATGTTAAAGCAGGAAACAAATTAATTATTAGAAAGGAATATCGTAAGACACTTAACATTTATCTGATTCCATTTCAAGATTAAATTATTAATTAAGAAAAATAATGATAGTAGACACATTTAATCATCTCTTTATTATTATGTAGTTTTACTATCAATTAAATCAAATTAAATGTGTCCTGTAGTGTTGTTGTACTGTGCACAAAAGAGAAACACACGTATTTGTTGCCGTCTTCAACGCATTCTTGATCAAATTACTATAGCCAAATTTAAAAAATCATATGTATGGTGTCTCTGATATCTTTTTTTATTTATTTTTTATTGAAAAACAGTTTCATTGTGAATTGTAAATGTGAATAGTATTTTTGTTCTGCATCCTTGAAGAAAATGAGCAGGTTGGAGGATGTGTCTGAGGAAGGTAAAGCAAGGAGGGCAAAGAATTTTCTGGCAGAGATGAAGAAGTCACTGAGCCAGGTTACCTTTGACCGCATTGTACAGGCTCTGCAGACTTACAAGAAGACAGACAACCTGGACGTCCTGCTGACTGAGACAGCTGTCTTAAGTGAAGACACTAATACTCATAGTCTGCTCCGGGGTAAGTCTTCTGCTCAACAGCAAGGACATTTACGCTGTGTTTAAGCACCTGGTTTTAGTCAGTGAGCTTTAAATTGTGGTAAATAACAGTCTGCAGTTAAGGCATTGTTGGTCTGTCTAAAATATCTCAACTACTATAGGATTTTAATGAAATTTTGGTTCAGAGATTCATATTTCTCAGGATATATTATAATATGGTTTTGGTGATCCTCTGACTTTTCATCTAGCACCAACACCAGATTTGTCCAATACTTTGGTTTATGACCAAATAGCAAAACTAATTTTAAAAGTTTAGTGCAAACGTGTTAACATTTAGCTCCCATCACCGCTGTGCTGGAGTATAGCCTGAGAGACTCCTAGTCACATTCTTACAGGACTGTGTTTGCTTGGATTTCATTGTACAGGGGTTTTCTGTCCTCACTGTGTGTTAAGTTTTGTTTATGTTTGCGGGCCTTCACAGAGGCTTTAATTCTTAATGTGGTCTCCACTCCAGTATTCTACCCAGGAGGGGTACAAACAAAACATTCTGTGGAGAAACAACGAGCCTGTTTACACCTGGTATTAACCTGCATCTGGGGTGATCTGATCGAAAGTGGACACTTCTCACTAACATACTGTAAGCACACGTCTGTTTGGTTCACTGTAGTGCAGTTTGCATTATAAGGCTTTTTTACCTCCCAAGATAATAGATGTTCGTGAACAACTCTGTCCGTTTCAATTTATTTGACCATTGAACTAGTAACCACATTATCCCCAGACTCCCTTTAAAAAATGCATAATTTTGAGAATTGTGACAGGAGAAACTTTATAAACCTTGTGAAATGCTATCTATGACAGATTATGTGGGCCTTGTAAATTCAGGAAATGTTACATATTAAGTTCTTTCTTACTTAGTTATTATAGGCTACAACTTCCTCGACTGCTGTCCACTGAGAAGTGACTCTTAAGGCTGAAAGCCTCTCAGCATCCCACAAGAGACACTGTCTCTGTGATGTGAAAACATAAGATTTCCACACAGTCAAAAAAGCAAAAATGTCAATAAAAAGGACTAATAATGGACACTGACTTATAAAATTTTGAGATTTGAAATTAAAAGTGTTTATTTGATATAAAGCCGGGAAGTGAGATCCGATCATAAGTAACTCGAGGCACATTCTAATGCCACATGTAAAGTGACATATTTCTGTCCAATTGTGATTAAATCACCCAAGACGATTACAACGCATGTTAGTACCAGGTCTAAACAGACTTAAGAGGCCAACAAGTGTTACCAGAATAGACCAAACATTACTGCATACTCAAGAGGGGATTGTCTGTCTGCAAGGATGGAAAGAGTTGAAAATAATAGTGATATATTTAGTTTGCTTGTTTTTGCCTGAGCATCCAGACTGTGTCTATGTGTCTTCCTATGTCTATGTTAACATTGTCACTAGCTGATCTTAAAGGGAGCCACTGTGTCACAGGTGTCTACCAGTTTGTCCGCCCACATCATAAAAAGAGGTTTGATGAGAAATGCCAGGAGCTGACCGGGCAGGGCTGTGGATTCAAACCTGATCAATCTCTGGCTAAGGACAAGAAGAAAGCACTGATGCTGTACAGTGGTATGAAACACTCATCCCAACCCAATACTGCACCTTCTTTTCATGTTGAAAATGTGTCTGACAGGGCTGGGCAAGTTCCAAGATGCAATATTTTTAAAATAATATATACATTTTTTTCAAAGTCTGATGACATAATCAAGTTGCTTATTGTGTTTATACAAAATACCAAAACCCAAAGACACTTTATTTCTAATGATAATATTTAGTTTACAATTATATAAAATGAAACAAAACAAAAAATGCTCACATTGGAAACTGCATCCAGAGAGTGGTTGGATTTTAAATGACAATTGATTCATTATCAGTGAATCATTTTCTGCTTCAATATTAAGTGACAACATGTTGGCTGTTACTGTTGGGGTTTCAAAGCTTTATCAAAGAGGAATGTCTTACGACTTGATGTGGAGAGGATGCTTGCCTCCTGAACCCAAACTGGAAGCTGGTTCCACAGGAGAGGAGCTTGGTAGCTGAATGCACTGGCTCCTGTTCTACTTTTGGGGAGTATAGGAAATGCAAGTAGCCATGCATTCACACAGCGCAGTGTTGTAGTAGGCTAATAGGGTATTATAAGCTCTTTAAGATATGAAGGTGCCTGACCATGAAGAGCTTTGTAGGTGAGGAGGAGGATTTCAAATTCTATTCTGAATTTTACAGGGAGCCAGTGCAGAAAAGCTAACACAGGAGAAATAGGATCTCTTTTCCTAGTTCCTGTCAGTACTTGTGCTGCATCTTCTAAATCAATAATGGCATCTTAATGAGTTTATTGAGGCAGCCTGATAATAAGGAATTACAGTAATCCAGCCTAGAAGTAATAAATGCATGGACTAGTTTGTCTACATCTGTCTGTGAAAGGATGTGTCGGATTTTTGCAATGTTACGTGAAAAAAGGCAGTCCTAGAAGTTTGCCTTATGTGGGAGTTGAAGGACTTATCTTCATCAAAGATAACTCCAAGATTCCTGACAGTGGTGCTGGAGGCCAAGGTAATGCCATCTAGAGTAATTGTATATTTAGACAGTGAGTCTCGGAGGTGTTTTGGGCCAAGCACTTATTCATTTTCAGAAAATTGCAGGTCATCCAGGTTTCTATTTACTTAAGGCATGCTTGTACTTTAGCTAATTGATGAATTTCATCAGGCTTGATCGATGGATATAACTGGGTGATTCCTAATAATGTTTCCTAAAGGAAGCATATATAAGGTGAATAGAATTGGTCCAAACACAGAACCTTGTGGAACGTCATGCCTAACTTTAGTGTGCATGGAGGATTCATCATTAACGTGTGAAAATTCTCAAATAAGCTGTTATGTAGAAAGTCACACAACTGTTTGGCAACTATTTTCTCAAGAATCTTGAGAACACTGCACTCTGAGCAGAAAAGAGCAGCAGAGGGAGCATGTGAACAATTGTGTTAATTAATAAAAAGTCGCTTAAAGCAGGATGTGTGTCCGAGTGATTAAACAGAACTAGTCTACGCTAAAATAAATAATAAGTAATAATAAATAAGGTATGTCCTGTAATTAGCATCACAGGTTTCTTCAAACTTGTAATCAGTCAGTGTGCCTATTTAAAGGGTGAAATGTAGTCACTGTGCTGACAGGTATCATGGTGTGTACCACACTGTACATGGACCACAGAAAGCTAAGGAGAGAGTTGTCTCAGGAGATTAGAAAGAAAATTATAGGCAAGCATGTTAAAGGTAAAGGCTATAAGACCATCTCCAAGCAGCTTCATGTTCCTGTGACTACAGTTGCACATAGTTCAGAAGTTTAGGTCCACGGGTATGTAGCCATCCTCCCTGAACATGGCCGCAAGAGGAAAATGTATTACAAATTGAAGAGACGGATAATACGAATAGTAACCAAAGAGCCTAGAACAACTTCCAAAGAGATCAGAGGTGAACTCCAAGGTCAAGGTAGTTCAGTTCAGATCGCACCATCTGTCGCTTTTTAAGCCAAAGTGGACTGAATGGAAGACGACCGAGGAGGACACCACTGTTGAAAGCAAATCATAAAAAAGCAAGACTGGAATTTGCCAAAATGCATATTGACAAGTAGGGCTGGGTATCGGTACTCGATACCTTTCAGGTATCCACCGAAACAACCCGGTACCAAGTAGTATCGAAACTGCGCCTGTCAAACGATACCTGCAATCGGTACTTTTTGTACCCACTACCCAGATCAAGAAAAAAAAGACTGTTTCTATGGTTTTGCTTTGTATGGCGGTAAAGCGTGCGTGCTTAGTCTGTGGCGGAGTTGGCTGGTCAGCATTCCGAGATGCCGGCAGCAAAACGTTCAAAAGTATGGTTGTACTACATGCCTGTGGCGCCGGGTACAAATAGATGCATCAAATGCGGCAAGATTATTTCAGGGGAAAACGGGGAATACTAGCAACATAATGAAGCACCTCATCATGCACGGAACAAACTTCAGTGTGGACAACTGCACTGTTTTTGAGAAGCCAGCGTCTACAACACCAGCGTCGTCGTCGTCATCATCTCAACAGGACACCATTTGTCCAGCTTTTAGTAATTTCATTGGTTACATTTTCGTGTGGTGACCTATCAACACATGGCTAATTTTAATATTCAAATGAGCCATGTGTTGATTTGCCACAACATGGCTCATGCAGTTGCTACCACCAGGCTGTCAATCAAGCTCTCAGCGACAGTGAACTTAACCTGAGCTAACATCGGTTGTTGGACTGAAATTCTGAAAATGCTGATACTTAAATGTATAGGCAAAGCCTATACATCTGAAACAGAAGGTGCTGCATTTTTTTACCCTAGATCTATCCAGATAAAAACATTAAGAACAGTTTCTGTATGATGTTTATTAGACCTATGTAATCTGAATTGGAAGGGCACGTTGTCATGAGCTGTATCTTGCATATTTATTATTAGCTATGTGGTATGTGTATGCACCTTTATGTAATCTGGTGGAAAAACATTAAAATTTAAAACCGGATCATACCAAACAAATATCTGCTTGCGTGTCCCTTTCAAAATGTATTAGTGTAAAAATCTTTTGAATGGGGAGGAGTGGTGACATTTGCGCAACCGATTGCTTTTTTTTGAATGAAGTACAATTGATATCGGTATCGTGTTAAGGGTACTGGTATTGGTATTGAAAATTGTTAAACAATACCCAGCCCTATTGACAAGCCACAAAGCTTCTGGGAGAATATCCTTTGGACAGATGAGACAAAACTGGAGCTTTTTCGTGAGTCACATGAGCTCTATGTTCACAGACACAACACTGTACCTACTGTGAAACATGGAGGAGGCTCAGTTATGTTCTGGGCCTGTTTTGCCTCATCTGGCACAGGGTGTCTTGAATCTGTGCAGGGTACAATGAAATTTCAAGACTATCAAGCCATTATGGAGCGAAATGTGCTGTCCAGTCAGAAAGCTTGGTATCAGTTGCAGGTCATGGGTCCTCCAACAAGGTAATGACCCAAAACACACAGCTAAAAACACCCAACAATGGGTAAGAGCAAAATATTGGACTATTCTGAAGTGGCCTTCTTTGAGCCCTGATCTAAATCCTATTGAACATCTGTGAAAGGAGCTGAAACATGCAGTCTGGAGAAGGCCCCCCTTAAACCTAAGAGAGCTGGAGCAGTTTGCTCACGAGGAGTGGGCTAAAATACCTGTTGACAGGTGCAGAAGTCTCATTGAGAGGTACAGAAATCGCTTGATTGCAGTGATGGCCTCAAAGGGTTGTTCAACAAAATATTAAGTTCAGGGTCCAGGCCAGTTTCATTAGTTTGTTTTTTAAAATTATTCTGTTGAACCACAATTCAAAAGTTAAGTTAATTTTCAGTACATTTTTTATTTATTATTTCTTTTGTCAGTTTCAAGTTATTTCAGTGACCATTGTGGGTTTTTCTTTCTTTAACAGAAGGGTACCAACAATTTTGTCCACGTGTGTAGCATACCTTATGGTAGCTGATTCTGATTCTGATATTGATGGCTATCTTTAGATGGTTGCTAATGTTGGCTAGCTTTAGATGGATATTTTCTCGGCAACTGACGTTACTCAGTCAGTGTTTTAGTGTTTACCATTTTCTTGTAATTGTTACATGTGGCCATAGTGGCTCACTTAAAGATCCAGTGTGTAGGATTTAGTGGCATCTAGCGTTGTATTTGCAGATCACATCACCCTCCCCTCCTAAGCGTGGGGGAGAAACTACAATAGTGGCGAAACAGGTGAAAAAACATGAACGGCCCTTTCTACAGTGTTTGATTTTTCCCTTCTCGCCTACTACTTCAACATTGCGGCCTCTACGGAAGGCTACTTGTGGTATCTATAGATATAAACGGCTCATTCTAAGCTAACAAAAACATATACTCAGATGATTAAATACTAATGACCTTGCCCCCAGTTACATTTCAGATCTCGTTGTTCCTCATTCCTCTCCTCAGCCACTTCGCTCCTCAAATCTCGGCATTTTATCCATTCCCTGCTCTTACTGCAAAACTAAAGGTGACTGTGCCTTTGCTGTTTTAGCCCCATCATTGTGGAACAGTCTTCCCCAATCACTCAGATTCACTGAATCTGTGGACTGTTTTAAGCAGCTCCTCAAACCCACCTCTACAGGCAAACCTTTTTATAGATCTCCTTGTTTGTTTGTTTTCTCATCTGTCGTCTCTTTTAATTAATATTTCCCTCTTGTTTTATCTTCCTTATGTTTGTATTTACATGCTCCCTATGTTTGTTTGATTGGGTATGGTTATACTTATATGTATATTTGTTGTTTGTAAAGCACTTTGGATCTCTGTGTCAAAAAGGTGCTATATAAATAAAGCTTTACTTAAGTAAGTACTTACTTACGTAGTTACTTTACTTAAGTACTTAGTTACTTTACTTACTAATGAAAACATACCTATGAAGATGAAGCCAATAGATCCTCCTGAATGATGCACACTGGACCTTTTTAAAATACCTGTAAAACAATATAACAATATAAAGTCTTGTTTCAAGTTATGGAAATTATTTCAATATTTTTTCAAGCTATAGTATCTGCATGCATTATTTTTTTTAAAAAACATTGTAATTTTCCTGGTCAGTAGTTTTGGGACAGTTTACCAACATGACAAAGAAGGTTCAAACTGTTTGATATTTGTGTGTTCATTCAGAGATGTGTGTCTTTCAAATGAATATGGTGAAAGGTTGAGGTAGGCATGGGACAATATGAACATTGTATATTACAATTATTCTGTCCAAAATAATTGCGACCTATGATATCACAATCATCAAAAACATACTGGAACTACTTTACCTTACATTTAGTTAAGAAACAAAACACATTTTTATTACATCACAGATAGGACACCTGCGATAGGCACCTCATCTGAGGTGTCGTTCTTTGGTTTGAAATCCATAGTATTTTCACACATCTTTTATGGTGGATACAGTGGGTTAATCAAGCCTTCAGCAAAGATGATGCTTAGGATTTTGGAAAGAAGCACGCTCTATATTGTGACAAAAATAAATCAGCAAAGTCAAGACTGTGGAGCAGAGCTCGGCCAATACCCCCTCCTACTAAAAATACAGAAAAGATCAATTACATTTTACAATAACTTAAAATCAGTTAACCCCCAGACATACCATCATAAAGCCCTAACATACCAGGAGCTGAAACCAGAGAAGAGTCCCCTCAGCCAGCTGGTCCTGAGGCTCTCTGCAGTAACATGTCCCCAACAGCCTCAGGACAGCAACACCAAGTCAATCAGACCAAACCAAATTATCAACAAGCAAAAAGAAAAATATATTGAATACTGGAAAGAAACGACCAAAACACAAAGTAAATTACAATGTTATCTGACCCTAAAAAGAGAATTCAAACTGGCAAATTACCTGAGCACAATAAAATGTCCTAAATTAAGAAAAATGTTGACAATGTACAGACTGAGTGAACACAGCCTGGCCATAGAAACGGGTCGCCACAGACAGAACTGGCTACCAGAAGAGGAGAGACTCTGCTCCCAGTGTGACAGAGGACAGGTAGAGACAGAGCTGCACTTTCTAATCTCATGCCCTAAATTCAAAACTTTAAGAGAAAAACTATTCGCAAACATTTCCCAAATATACCCCGAATTCAAATTATTAGCAGACACACAGAAACTCCTATTTACTGGGAGAAATGCCAAAAAGTCAAATTATTGCAGCAAAATATGTCTCCTTATGCCACACACTCACACACACACACGTTTACAGTTTTATCTATTTTATTTTTATTTTAATATATTTTAATATTATATATATTATATATTATATTTAATAATTTGTAATTACTGTTATATTGACAACAGACTACTTGTTTTAACTGTAGACATTTTTAGTTGACACAAACTGATTCATTCATTCATTGTAATTAATTACTTATTGACTGAGATTGATTGATTGTGACTGTGATTGTGATTGAGTCAATCATAGTTACAGTATTACCAACAGTATATAGATTATAATTAATTTATTGTAAATATTGTTTTCCTTTATTGTTATTATTATTTTTAATTCCATACGCTTGCTTTGGCAATATGTACAGTGTTACATCATGCCAATAAAGCCATTTGAATTTAATTGAATTGACTGTACTCTAACAAGCCAAACAACTTTTTCATGTGACTCCATGTGATGATATTTCCAATTATCCCAATAATGCAAATTTACCACAATATACTTGTTTTAGTGTTTTTTTAATCACAATATGCGATAATATCCCTAGGTGTAGGGCTTATCTGTGCTTACCTGATTCCTGTCGACCTAACTGACAGTATGGTAGGGAAGGAAAAGTCTGTAACTGTGTTTTGTTTTCTTAAAGCTACAGACAGACAGCCCACTGTGGGTCAGACCTCCTCCAGTGGGACATCGACCTGCAGTCAGCTGAACACACAGAAACTCAACAAAGGAGGACACCACCTAAACCAGCAAGGATTAAGAGAACCTCAGACTGGTAGGATAGAACATCCATATACCTTTTGAATTCAGTAATTATAAAGCAATGCACTTGCAGGTTTAAATATAGATCATTAAGAAATACTTAATAGTAATAGAAGTACTATTACTAGTAATAACGCCAGTTTTCTATTGAAGTTTTGACTCCAGTTTCAAATATGTACAATTCAATTTTAACTCGTAATATTGTACTTCTGGATATAAGATAACTAAAATATATTTTTTGAAACATTAATATTTATTAAGATTTTGATTGTGCATACAGTCAAAAGAATTCTGTTTATGAACTTATTTTTACAACCAGTCATATAAGAAAATAAAATAAAAAACATCATGGTGATCATTACTGACGGAAGGGCAGATACAATTCAAAAGAGAGGTAAAGACAGAAGGACAGAGACAAAGATACACAGCAACAACAATACTAGTAGATTATGATGACTACGACTACAGCCAGAACAATGGGGAATGATAAATAAGGATGATAATAATAATAACATTTTCATTCTTAATTATTGTACACATTGCTGTGATCCCCTTTCTCTACCAAATTCTAAAGTTCTGGTCCTTCAAATATGTCATCATAGGCAAACCAACTTAGTAGTCTCACTCACCTTTCTACTTTATACAGTTTAATTAGATCTTTATACACTTTAATTAGATCAAACCCAATGTGTCTACTGAATCTTGTATTGCCTTTACTAGTTTGACATTACCAATTAGGGATTGAATCTTTATATCTTTTCACTTTACCACCCCAGGAAATGTTAAATTTAAAAAAGGAGGGGGGAATAAGCAGCAGCCTTGACCATACATTTTTATTCTAGTCGTAGGATTTTGCTAGTTTTTTGTGCAGTTGATTGAGTCTTTGTTGAAACCAAACTGCTCTAAGACCAACTATAGGAACGGCCAGTTCACCCTATCAAAAGCCTCCTCGTAATGTTTTCTTACATTCAACGTCCAGTTTGGTCTTAATCAGTCAGATCAGTCATATATTTCTCATATCTCTTTGCTATAATAGATGTGTGTATATATTGTAGTCCACGTTGAGAATAGATATAAGTCTAAAGTTGCTACAGTACCTACAAAGGGGTGTTAGTTCTTCTTTAAGGGCTCAATACCAATACTCCAATGGAAAACCATTGCTTCCAGGAGTCTTATTAGCCTCAACTCTGAATATGCATTTAGCTATTTCATCAGGTATAATAGGTGCTGTGAGGTTGTTATTTTGAATTTCTCCAAAGTTGGTAAATCAAGAGAATTAAGAACTGTGTTTTTGCATCCTCACTAGACGAGGGCGTTTGTCTCAAAGGTCTCTGATCTTATGTATCTTTTTTACTGTCTGTTTCCTAAGTCACTTTGCCAATAGCCTAGTAGCTTTGTGACCATCCTCATAATCATCCTGCTTCATTCATAGTTTTTCTCTTTCCCTCTCAAAATATTGCCTATTTCCCCTTTAGTGCTCTTTATTTCTTGAAAACATTGAGTTTTGTGAGTAGCTTTAAAGCCAAATGAAGATATTTAGTCTAATTTTGTGAGGTGAAAGCTATTAATTTCCCCCGCATGACAGCCTTTAGAGTGCCCCATATGGTAGTATGAAAAAAATATTTGTTTTCCTCAATATATCCATGTTTGGGTTTCCATTTTTAGAGTCTTTTACCTTGTGCAGGTCCCACTTACTCATAAATACATCAAGCAGGAAATGTGCACATAACTACCTATCAGTCATAAAATAGAAGACCATCAAATAGGGACAAATTTGAGGAGTCTAAATAATCTAGGTTAATAAACCTCTGCGTTCCTTGACTTTGGTTACTTGTGTTGGATTTGGTTTTAATGTAGTGTAGTTGTTAGCCTGCCTAGACAAAGTGTAGTACATGTGTTGAATGAATAGTTATTAAGCATTGAAAATAAAGCTCAGTACTTTCCTCTCGTGTTAATCAGGTTCTGGCTCTGCTCCAAAGAGTGAAGTGCATGCCACGTTTCTCGCTGATGTAAAAAAAGCCCTTGGACCAGAAAAATCTGCGCAGCTCTTTCAGGCCATTTACAGCTACAAGAAGACCGACAACTACGAAAACCTGGTGACCACAGTGGTGAGCTTATTCACGGAGAGAGATGAGGACTTGAATCTTCTAGTCAGTAAGTTCTTTTAAAATCAATATTTTTCAAATTTACATTCTTTTCACATTTTGGAGGTTTCAAAAAATATTTCTCGTCAGTGGTCCTCACTATTCACTCTCTTTTTTCAAGGGTTTGGCATGTTTATTCGTCCTCACCATAAGAAGCAGTACAAAGAGATGTTGGATGTGTTGATAGGTCAGTCAGTATCTGCTGCTGATGTTCCTGCTGTGAGTGAAGACCAGAGAAGATTCGATAAAGGACAACTCAATGTATTATAGTATAATGGAAACGTATTTGTATTTCTTATATTTTGCTTCATTTTTCTTGTATCTTCTTCTAGAGGTCACTGAAATCATTAGGGAACATCCTACATCCTAATGGAGACCATTAATGTCTGAAACAAGGTTTTTGGCAATCTATCCAATAGATGTTAGTGGTTGATAGTTGTTGGTAGTTGCACTGCATCAGTCAGCACTTTTAGCAGAAGCTACCAGTTTGCGTCTGCTTCCAGTGCTAAGCTAAACACACCACTGTTTTGAACCCACCTACAACGATTTTAACCACATTCTCGCTGACCAATCATGGACAGGTACCTAGGAACAAAATTCTTTACTGTGAAAAAAAACAAAGAATCCAGCACACTGTTACGTTTGTTATTCACTTTATTAACAATGTTTAAGTAGATCTCAGGGACAAATATTGTTAATGAAGTGAATACAAATAATCAACATTGTACAGATGTTATTTAAATTATATATATTTTTTTTTTAATTAAAGACTTTGTTGAAAACCACCAATGTCCAAGCCCATACAGGCTATACAGGCTCAGTTATTTCCTAAAACAGCTGGACACTAGTTTTTATCAAAAAAAAAAAAAAAAAAAAAACAGGAGGTAATAGTGCTTTTGTTTGGGGCTATTTGGAGTGGAGGATGAATCCACATTTGGTGCTCTAGTGAGTATTTGAAGATACAATAAAATAAACTAGTGCAACAGTGTGGCTAAGTGATGTATTTTTAATAGTTTTTGGAGAGTGATGGAGCTCTATGGCACAGAGAAAGAAGATATATCAGGCTTTGATACACACACACACACACACACACACACACACAATCACACACAATACTTGTTAGTAGATACATTCACTGTTGGTCTGGGTCTTTTCAGGATATTAATATTACCAGATTTACTATATCCTTTAAAGACAGCTATCGGCCTGCACTGCTGTCTGCCACTAAGTCTTCTTTTACACTATCACACAGAATGGACACAGGGAAGGGACATCTGGCTCATGACAAGACTCAGAGTTTATGGAGAGAGTGACACTCACTCTAGTAAGCAGAGTAAAGTTTTGTCACAAGGGTGGAAGGGCTTTGTAATGTAACTGTAAATTAATTTTCATGAAAAGTGAAAATGTAATGGAGAAATAAAATGCGCATATATATATATATATATATATATATATATATATATATATATATATATATATATATATTTTAACTAATTAAACTCACAAAATCTACATGTGCCTCAAGTTTCTTTTGCAGCACCAGTGCTGCACTAACTCCATCATGTGCCTACTGATTTGTAGACAAGGGTCATCTTTTGATGTCTTCTTTCTCTACCTTACTAACTGCTGTTTGTACGTCTCACCTTCAAACAAACCCACACCATATTTTTATATGCTCTTCAATGTTAGGTTTGAGCAATTGGTAAAAATAAAAAACACACCTAAACATAATCTATTTCATATAATTGTATGTTCTCTGGTGAGATAAGCGAGGTTCCCAGCTATGTTGCTCCATAGTGAGTGAGTGCTGGATTAACGTGGGTAGGGGGGGCTGGCTGGCCAAAATGAGTGTGCCCCTTGTTTTGCAAGAAATAATTGAAAGGTGGTAAAATACAGATGGGTGACATTTTCAAGGAAAAACCAACAAAAACCTAGTCTCTGGAACCCTCTCCATTCTCCCATGGTTGCTCAATTGATTCATATACTTTTTCTTGAAAGCACCTGCATGTGTCATGTTTTCTTCATTCATTCAGGTATTTCTTTGTCATCTGTCTGTATATTGCCACCAATTTCAGGATAAGTACATTTCACTGGAGTTTATCTGCGCATACACTACAGCAGTGGTTTTCAGACTGGGGACCAATAGGAGTCCTTCAGTGTGTTGTCGGGGGTCCCCAGCAAGAGAAGGAATAGAATACATATTCTATGTGAAGGTTTGGCCTCCCCTTGACAAATAACACATTTTGATTGATTGATTTGTATTTATTTCATTGAAAAAATGCAAACACAGCCTCTCGAGGGTATGGAACATAAAACACAATATTTACAGCAAACATGTATTGTTTCGTTTCATTTTATAAATTTAACAAATCAAGAAATTTCATTTTCAAAGCTGCTTAGAGGGACCCATGGTTGGTGTTCACAGGTTTTAAAATTGGCACCAACTGACGCTTTGTCAATCATAATTGCTGACATGCCTCAGGCCTAAGAAACTGATGAAGGTCTGAGACTGCAGAACAGTTAGATAGGCCAAATTTTTGCACATGCCACAATGATGTTTTTATTTCTTTAATTTTCATTCAATTTATGAAATAACACAAAACAATTATATGAATATTGTGTTTTATGTACCTTACCCTCGAGAGGCTGTGTTTACATCTTTTTATTTATTTATTTTTAAAAAGGACCTTGCGTTATTTGTCAAGGGGGGTTAGGGTTAGTTACTTTTTATGTGAAGATGACAGGGGTGGCTGTGGCCCCGGAAGAGCCGGTTCCTTGAGCAAGATACTGAACCCTGAATTGCTCCTGATGCTGTGCATCGGTGTGTGAATGTGTATGAAAGGCACATAGTGTAAAAGTGCTTTGAGTGGTCGGAAGACTAGAAAGGCGCTATACAAGTACAGGTCCATTTACCACATTATCATCACTATCTTGTTGCTGCTGTTTACAATCAACCAGGCGCAAAATCAAAAAGATGATGCAGATTTATTTCTTCGATGTATACATGTGGACACCTACAAGTTCCTGGGGTGACACTCAACAATAAACTGGACTGGACGGATCACACTGAGGCCCTCTACAGGAAAGGACAGAGCAGGCTGTTCTTTCTGAGGAGGCTCAGGTCATTCAACGTGTGCACTCGGCTACTACAGATGTTCTACCAGTCTGTAGTAGCCAGTGTCCTCTTCTTTACAGTGGTCTGTTGGGGGGAGGCATCGGAACTGGGGGTGCCAACAAGCTTAGCCAGCTGGTGAGGAAGGCCAGCTCGGTGGTCGGGATGGAGCTGGACAGTGTGGAGGCTGTGACTGAAAAGAGGATGAGAGGGAAGCCATCATCGACAACCCTTTTCATCCTCTCTACACTGAGCTTAGGCAGCTCAGGAGCACTTTCAGCCACAGACTGACCCAGCCCCGAGGTTCAAAGTGGTTTTGGAGGCTCCACAACACCACAGCACCCAGTACCTCCAACCCCCGCAGACAAAGACTGGTTTAAAACTCCTTCCTACAATGCACAAGCCTTTTGCACTATTTATATTTAATTTCCACTTTAGTAGTTTTAGTTTTTTAGTTTTAGTCAAGTTTAATTTTCCGCTTATATTTTGCATTCCATATCCTACTTGAACAATGCATAGTGCATATACTTTAATTTATAGTTTTATATCTTCTAATATTAAAAATATTGGTAATATTTCTATTGTGATATTCTTTCTCTGTTTTTGCACTATTTGGCCCCATTGCTGCTGTGTCAACTTGAATTTCTCCTAAGGGGGATAAATAAAGGAATATCTTATCTTATCTTACATATATATCTATATGTAAGCCTATATAAATAACTTGAATACTTAAGTTTATTTTTTTTTCTCTGTTTTATCCATATTTTATGTTATTCTACGAATTTAGTTACCTTGTGTCTTATGTGTGTATCATGAAGGAACTACAAATTACTAATTTTGTTATCCAGCCTTGTGTTGTGTAATGATGATATTTCCTTGATCCCTTGATCATTGACTGAAAGAGGGGATTCCTTAAGACAAAATCTTCTCAAAAAGTGGGTTTTTGATGTGCATCTATTGTGTACGACGGAGTATTAGGGCCATACTAAGAGAAAAATATATATATTTTTGGAAATTACGAGAATAAAGTCATAATATTAGGTCTACGAGAATAAAGTCGTAATTTTATGAGAACGGTCAGCCTGTTGGCTCAGCCAGCAAAACTGTTTAACGACGAAATTATCAAAACGTTAGCTTACCTGTTGACTGTACGGTACGACTGAGATAAACAGCGGCTGCTGGGCTCAGGCTGAGGCTGCTGTTTGGTTGAGCTCCTATTATTACGACTTTATTCTCGTAATTTCCAAAAAAATATTTTTTATTATATGATATAATATATATTTTCTTAGTCTGGCCCTAATACTCCGTCGTAATTGTAGAGGTCCCTGACATGAAAAAGGTTTGACCTCTACACTACAAGACAGACTCAATCAGAAGTTCCCTTGCATTCATTTGTTAGAAATCTACTGAGCTGCTGCTAACAAATAGACGTCACAAGGTTGCCATTTAGGTATCGCGATAGTTCCCTAACCCCAGTACTTCCATCATGGCAGGCAGTAAGTTGGTGCTAGAAGGTAGAGTAAGTATAAACGCATTTATTTTAGGACTCAGCGTGGTTGTAATCCCATTGATCAGAACCTGGTTTGGACATCTTGACTGGGTCTTTGATTATCTGACGGAGACTGCCGGTAAAATAGCGATTTGTATCCACATTGCAGTTATCAACGGCCTCTTGCTAATCATATACAGGGGACCGCTATACAAGGTAAGCGCTGACGTTAGATAGGGTTAACGTTAGCCAACTTCCTGGTTTCTGTCTGATTTTCAGCTCTTTTTGAGTAAAGCGCTCATAAGTTTTAGTGCCGTCCAGTTGGAACATATTTCAGCTAAAGGTTATGTTACGGAGTCTGACATGACTTATTTAGCTAGTTAGTCATACTTTTAATGTTGGGCTTATGATCTTGGCTAACTGAATCACATAGCTAACGTTAGCTAACATTGGCTACCTCTCCATGTTAATCTTATAAGCTTATGAGGAACGAGACAGCTGGTCTTAAGGTTCTCAAGATAGAAGCCTAAGCCTGGTAAAGCTGCAGTGGCTTACTACTTACATGCCTCTTGGTATGTTTTATTTTATTTTATAAATAACGTTATACTTGTGACAGGTTATTTGTGTGTTGGAAATAATGTGACAGAACCAAATCCAGAAAGCTGTTCATTCAGTGTTCTCTCACAATGATTAAGATATTTGACAGATTATTATTAATTCTGGTAAGATTCCCGCTAAAATAAAAAACTAAACTTTTAGAGCTGGTTTAAGTTACTCTAAAATTTAAGGGTGTACTCTATTGAGGTAAAGTATGCAGGAGTGGATCTAGACAAATATTCATGGGGACTTTTAAGGTCCAGTGTATAACATTTATTATTTTTGTTCAGTTTGGGAAATAAAATGAAACAATGCATGAATGTGGCAAATATTGTGTTTTATGTTCCATAACCTCGAGATGCTGTGTTTATATCTTTTCAATGAAAAATTCAACAAAATGTGTTATTTGTTAATGGGTGGCCAAACGTTCGCATACAACTGTATTTTAACTCAAAAACATTACGTTATTGCAGCACATTAGTAAAGTATTGAATAAAAACTAAAAGTGGAATCAGTAAATTGTTGTTTTTTTTCAAATTTAGACATTTTTCCAAATACTGATCAAAAACAGATCAATTATGTGTTAATGTCGTTTTTTAACATGTTCTTTTTAAATTAATATAAATTAATGTGTTACATTTTACACCAAACTGAGGTGGCCAGGCATTTTAAAAGTGGCATTCACATGTCCAATCGCTGCAACTTTTTGAATTGTAGTTTCTTGCGAGTTTCACCAATCATATATGTCCGCCTCGCTAAACGTTAAACCATATGTCACCAAACTACAAGCCATTTTATTCTGACTGGTCTTTTTGCCTTTGCCTTTTAAAGAATTGTACAACAATTGCAATTTTCCCTTTCTCCTGCAATTTCCTTGCAAACCATTGCAGCATGCATTGCAATTTTTTCGAGAGGGAGCCATTAAAATCAGGCATTTTATAGGTATGAGTTTTTTGCAAGAGGTAATACATAATTAGAGTTAACATGTACCCCTTGAAACTTGCTTTTAATCTGATTTAGCAATGCAGCCAACTGGTCGTTGAGCAAGCTTAAGTACAGAGAAACTGGGTTGTGTTAGTAACGCAGTGGCTGTGGCTCAGAGGCAGAGCGGGTCGTTCCTTTATCCTATCCTTTACCTGGTGCCACATGTCGAAGTATCCTTGAGCAAGATACTGAACCCCAAATCGCTCCCGATGCCGTGCATCACTGTGCGAATGTGTGTGAAAGGGTGAATGTGGCACGTAGTGTAAAAGCGCTTTGAGTGGTCGGAAGACTAGAAAGGCGCTATACAAGTACAGGTCCATTTACCATTTACCATGTTTGACCTAGGATAACCTGAGTGTTCTTACTCATTCTAGGTTGCTGTAAGAGCCTGTTTTCTGGGAGTTACTTTTGGCTGTGGCTTAATTATAAGCTTGTCTGAAACCACTTGGACACATTTTGGCTGGTATGTAGACGTGTTCAGATGTCACTGGTCATTTTGTATGATCAGTTTATTCATGTATGCAAAGTGACGCTGATGTGTGTACAATTTTATTTCATTGTCTTAATTTATTTGAAATTATTATTATGAGTAGCTACCCTATGCCACAGACTTTTTATTTTGTATTGTTTTACACCACTGAATCACACTGAATTGAGTTTGACTGAAATATGTAACTGATATTATTCAGTTTTATTTATGAAGCACCAAAGCATAAGAAGTTATCTCAGGACACTTTTTTTTTTTTTTTTTTTACATAGAACAGGTCTAGATGCTTTGATTAATTGTGCAGCCTTACATAGACAGTTAACCAGGGCAGGTACGATATTTCGACAACAGCGTCAATTTTGTAATCAGGGCCTGTTGCTCTTGAAAGTGAGTTGTAATGGTGCCTCTCTGCAGGTATATGTGCTCCCTGTCATTCTTCCATTACTCTGAGTACCTGGTGACAGCCATCATCAACCCTCGCAGTCTGTCATTGGACTCATTCCTGCTTAACCACAGTGTGGAGTACACCCTGGCTGCTGTCTCATCATGGGTGGAGTTCACTGTGGAGAAGCTCACAGTTCCAGGTTGGTCCGTCATTGGTGCCGTCACTGCACTTAGTCAGTACTGTTGTATGTATTTTGTTGTTGGCACAAAAAATGTTTGCCTGTCAATATTCCAGTGTATCACTGTAACCACTGCTGAAGTAACAGGTGTCTCAAGACTAAGTTGACATACAGAGACATGGCTGAGTTAATTGTTTGCTTACAGACCTGGGGTCCTTTGACATGAAGTCTGCAGTCAGATTCTTTTGCCAAAACACCAGGTGACATGTCAGCCTGAAGCCTCAGCTGGAGATATACTGGTAGAGAGAAATTCAGTGAGAGGACGTTAGAATATAGCAGATTGAGAAGTAGAGAAGTTTACATTGAAATTGTTTAGAATAATCTGGAATTTGTTTAAAGCTATTCATACAAAAGGTTTGAAAATTGTGCACCAACTGATGCTTTCTAATCATAATTGCTGACATGCTCAGTGAAGGATTTCAGTCAGATTTCAGATAGTAGCAGAGGTCCATCACAGATCCTACTTGACCTTCATCTGGACATACCATGATAAAGTGTGCAGAATCTTGTGATCCTGCACATTGTGTGTCCACAAGTATTTGACCAGCCTGTCATCTCTCTCAGAGCTGAAGCAGCTGAACTGGTTGAGTTTCGTGGGTCTGCTCATGGTGCTATGTGGTGAGGGCCTGCGTAAGGCGGCCATGTTGACAGCCGGCTCCAACTTCAACCACATTGTCCAGAATGAAAAGGCCCAGAGCCACGTGCTGGTCACCGGCGGGGTCTACTCCTACTTCAGACACCCCTCCTATGTGGGCTGGTTCTACTGGAGCACAGGAACACAGGTGAGCTACAACAGTACTGCTCAGCCTAATGCTCAGTTCTTTTCCGTAGACAGTATGGCTGTCATATCTTTATCCATACAGCCTATTGATGATCAACTTTACATTTGTTGTGATTTGGTTGATAAAAACATGCACAGCAAACTGCACTGTATGTGCAACACTTTCTATTTTTTTGAATAGGCTAATATTTTAGAATATAGATCTTCTAAAATATAATTCTACTTGATTTGATCTGTTACTTATGGGCTGTGGTCGCAGTAATGTTATGGTTAGAGGACAACTGTAACAAAGTGTAGGGCTATGCGATTATGGCCAAAAGGACAATCAGGATAATTTTTATTAATATTGACATCACGATTATTTATAAGGATTATTCAATGATTTTAGGGACAAAGTGTTTTTGTTACACTTCCACATTTAAATAAATAGCGCAATGCAGCACAAAAAACATTTTGTTCTTGCTAAACATAGCTAAAGATTTTAATTTTGCCCATGTTCACTCTGCTATTATTCCTCTTACTGCAGCCACACCATCCAGGAAATGTCTGCACAGGCTGCAGCTGCCGGCCACCATTGGTGGCTATTAGTTTCCGAAGTGATTGATTTGATATGCAGCAATTCAATTCAATTCAATTTTATTTGTATAGCGCCAATTCATAACAGAAGTTATCTCAGGACAAATAGAGCAGGTCTAGACTGAACTCCTTATAACATTATTTGCAGCAGACTTTTCTATGAGCCGAGCATGCGTTTTAAAAATCTGTATTGTAGACAGTCCAATTCATTGGACCCTGCATCATTAAACAAGGAGGAATAAATCATGATTTTTTTACTACATGGTCCTGCAACCTACCAGCACCTGACTGTTGTTGACAGTGCATAGGAATTGTTTACAAAGGAAGAATAAATCTTTGGTTCAGTGTGTCAATACTAGGTCTACTGATAATTTATATGACCGTTACATTGCCTAGTGCTGTGCTGTATTGTCAAGGAAGTAAAACTTCTGAAAAATGTCCTGGAAAGGTCCTGGAAATTTCTTTAGAAGAGTTGTAACCTTTACTTAATAGATGCGATGGTGATAGTAATGATTGTTTGTTTGCTTTCTTTGGTTGGGAAGAGACATGTCCCACATGTTCTGTTTACTGATGCGACTGTTGACTCTTGCAGGTCATGCTGTGTAACCCTGTGTGTATATTGGGCTACACGATAGCCAGCTGGCGATTCTTCCGGGAGCGAATCGAGGAAGAAGAGCTCTCACTCATCCATTTCTTTGCCGAGGACTATGTGGAGTACAAGAAGAAGGTACCCACCGGACTGCCCTTCATCTCAGGCGTCCGTGTCAACTAGTTGCAGGAACTAAATGCTGGACATAACAGACTTAAAGCACTAAAGCAGGTCAGACCTGGTGGGTGTGTAGCGACTGCCATGGCGGCTGCCCTCCCGGAGGGAAACTTTGCAGCTGGCTGAGAGCCTGTAGCTTACAGACAAAGACCGTAACAGCTGGGATGGTGGCAGGCAGCTGGGCTGCTGTTTTTCTACCAACTTCCAAAATCCAGTTAAAGACCAGAAAACCTCCACTGTACTACATTTATTTCAATAACATCCACTCCATGTGTTTCTGTTGTGCTTCTGTTTGCATGCTTTGACCATGCAGTGGTTTCACTGACCTGTTATTGTGTTGTAGAATGATAGAGTGCAGGGCCCTTTGGTATCATATCCACAGACTGTTAACCATTAAGACCGTTTTCTGAAGTTTGAGTGAATATTTGAGTTTTATAGAAACAAGCAAGTGAAGTTTTTTTTTTCTTCTTTAAATTATAAGATTATGAATATTTTCAATAAGTTGCCATCACTATCTCTAATTAAATTAAGCAAGCAAACAAATGGATTACTCAACTAAACTAATTCAAAGTTATCCCATGTAGTAGAGATCCTCACAGGTCAACTCTGTTTCTAGTATCCAAGATCCATCCCTGGACATGAGTTGAGCCCATTCAAATTGATATTCATTGTAGTAAAGTTCTGGTACGTTCCTATTCAATTGCTGCAGGTCTCAGATCTGTATGTATCATCATTACGAGGCTGATGGAGAGATTGAGTGAAATGTGCATGAGCTTTTTTTTTAATGAATATAATACATTTGCTTTGAGTAGGTTGTCCACAGGTCTGTTTTATTGTTTATTTTAAGCAGTGTATGAATGAATTTTTAATCCAAACATTGTGTGTTCCTTTAACAGTGTTCCTTTCCAATGTCCTTGATTTTAAAGTTGCTAGCTCTTGAAAACAGTATCAAAACGGTGGTTAAGGGGACAATACATGACAGTAAAACTGAAAGTATAGGTTTCTATCAGGTTCTTTTAAGGCTGTTAAGTTAATTTAGCTATTTAGTTAATGAGGAAGCTCTTTCATTTACAGGGGACTAAATATAAGGCTAATGGTGGCCTGATTTTTGCTTAATCCTGATATCCACTTCCTCATTGTGCACTCAGGCTAAACACTTAAGTCACAAATCACAACATAAGTTTGAATAAAACTTTGTCAGGTGGTTTTTCAAAATTGTGTAACGTGACCATCGTGTATTATGATTCACTTTCAATTAATTGAGACATGTTTGTGTATACAAGGGCATGTGGCATGACGGATGATTAAAAGTTGTGTTTCACCGGAGAAGAGTTGGGTTCAAGTCCTGCAGCCATATTACAGAAACTTCCTATCTTAAGTCTCAATTTAAAATAGGAAGAGTCTTTTTCCCAATTTGGTATCGCAGAAGCTAGGGCTGTTCATTTCCCTCCTGTACTTGCCTGAATCCGCTGTGTCTTCATCTCTGGAGTCAGTGTCCTGGTTTGAGCCAGCTGTAAATCAGCAGGCCTCTATTGAGGCCTTCCAGCTCCCAGTCCTGGTGCAGGCAGCTAAAAGGACCACTGATTAGCTAGTGGCAGCAGCTAGTACAGTTAGCATATGCAACAGTGCACCGGTAAGTGGCTCCCTGTTTTACAAGAGAAAAGGTCCATGTTCAAACAATCCCCTGATACTTCCTGGTCACAAGACGCAGCTCCCGAACAGATTTTGGCGTTGTTTTGTTTTTCTGCAACTAGCTGACCAATGAAAAGTGCTTGTACTAAGACTCTTCCCAGTGACTTACAATTAAGTCGACTATTAGGGCGCACCCCTAACAGAAAAGGATCCTAACTAACTTGAGAATTTTACTTCATGCTATCATATCTAGGGTTAAAAAATCCCAAATACTCAATCTTTTTGTCTGTTGCCTAGAAACTGATGCTGCTACTGTCATCTTGCCAAGCTAAACCACTTTGTAATTGTTCGGTTTTCTCATTGAAATATACTGAAACACAGATTGAAACATGCAAAAACAACGGGAACTTCAAGACAGATGATTTTCATATCTTAAATAGGGATATGAACATTGACTAATCAGTAATGGCTTTTATGCTAAATTAGGTCCTAACTCTAATTACCATTCAATATAAGATCTGCAAGTTTGAAAGTTTCTGTAATCCGGCCCCTGATCATCATTAGTATGGAAAAGGAAGTGTTAACTCACTGTGTTATAGCCTCTTTTGTGTTGTTTTTTTTTTTCTCGGTTTAATATATAAATTATTGTTTTGTGATGAGTCATCATCCTGTGTCCTTTTATTGTCATCAGTTTCTCCTGTTGACCTGTCATGCTCACTTTGGTAGAAAGAACTATGCTTTATACTGCTATGTAGGGGTCGAGCGAGGCTGACTCTGCAGCTCTCTCTCTGATCTGTCTGCTGCCCTTTTGCCATCAAGGCAAACCCAGTGTTAGTTCTGGGCTGGCGCTAGTTCCAGTTTGCAGTTGGTTCAACTTGAAAAACTTCTAAAAACAAGTTTGCTTTTCCACAGGCTAGAGAGCCGCTGTACAGCCATGACATCATATTGGTGTTCTTCACCGTTAGCTATTGTTACCGAGATTACTATTAAAATAAAATAAGAAAATGAGAGTGAGGTTTTAATAAGGAAAGCTTCAATGGGTAACATTTAAAACAATGAATCTTCTCATTCAGAACATTTGGGAATACACCATGTTTCTGGAAGACTCCGGATGATTGGTCAGCTCCTGTACTAACGCATTTCCAACAAATGTCAAATGATTATTTTCAAGAGTAGAAAACTAATTTTCACAGGTCTATTCTCTTTGCTTAAGGACTAACTAAAAGCAGCATGGCACTGACCTAATGTTACTTGGCACTAAATGTTTCACTCAACATTGTTTGATAGCATTAGATTTGTAAATTCTGTATGCTACAGTTTTAACTGCATACCAGGGGTTGACAACTAGTGGCTCCCTGTGGCTTTAACAACTTATTATATAGAAATGAATGTTATTTGTTTTACATTTTCATTTGTCATTGTTCTGGAACAAATCTAAAATGCAAATCAAAAAAATTAAAGCGTTTATTAAACGCTTAATTGCTGACGTGCAACGGTAAGCGTACTGAGTCATTTCCGGTTACTGCCTGCTCTGGTGGAACGTTACTACGTTACGTGGATTACGTTAAATCGTTTGCTGCTGTAACTACGTTAACGTTAGCTCTGTCCTGTGAACGCTAAAAAGTTACCCTTTTACTCGTTAAAGCGGTTATTTACCCGCTTAACATTTAAACGTAGACTAGTTCTATCTAAACACTCGGAGCCACTTACTTTTTTTTAAGCGAATTTTCGCTAAAAATTACAGCGTTTTTTTCACACGCTAGCTACATTAGCATTAGCAGTTAGCGATGCCTTCTCCTTCTGCTCTGTTCTACTCAGTGTGTCAGATGTTTAGTTATTCCTCCGCCTCCTTTAGCAATAATGGTACCTGTGTTAAGTGTAGTTTAGTTACTGCGCTGGAGGCGAGGCTCAGTGAACTAACGTTAGAAGTACGGTACCGCAGCACAGAGAAATCTTTAGCCGCAATAGTTAGGCAGCCCCCAGTAGTCGGTGCGGGGGCCGACCCAGTGTAGCTTCTGCTAGCCGTCCCCCGGTAGTTCCTAAGCTGCCGGGAAACCAGGGAGGCTGGGTGACTGTCCGAAGGAGGCATAGCTCCAAACCGCAGAAGCTCACAGTTCACCACCAACAGGTTCATGTGTCCAATACATTTTCCCCATTCGGCGACACACCCACTGATAAACCAACTCTGGTTATTGGAAGCTCGGCTGTCAGGAACGTGAATTTAGCGAAGCCAGTGACAACAGTTAAATGTATCCCTGGGGCCAGAGCGGGCGGAATCGAATCATATATAAAACTGCTGGCTAAGGATTAACGTAAATATAGCCTAGTAACATTGTTATTCACATCGGCGGTAATGACACCCGATTACGCCAATCGGAGGTCACTAAAATGAATGTGGAGTCGGTGTGTAGATATGCAAAAACAATGTCGGACTTTTCTCTGGACCCCTGCCCAATCCGACCAGTGATGACATATAGGCACATGACGTTATTCCACCGCTGGTTGTCGAGGTAGTGTCAAGAAAACGATGTGGGCTTTATAGATAACTGGCAGCCTTTTGGGGGAAAACCTGGTCTGTTTAGGAGAGACGGCATCCATCCCACTTTGGATTGAGCGGCTCTCTTATCTAGAAATATAATACAGTCCAGAGTAGAATCAGGAAGCAGAGCTGCTGTCTTACCCACTTCTCTGCTCTTCCATTAGTACAGTCACCCACCCAAAACCCCATAGAGACTGTGTCTGTCCCCCGACCACCTAAATTATTTAAAGATATAAAAACGAAGAATTAAACTTAAAAACCTAATAAAAATTAAAACTAACTCCTCAGTAGCACAAAATAAAAGAATGAAATGTGGACTGTTAAATATCAGGTCTCTGTCGTCTAAAGCTGTTCTAGTGAATTAATTAATATCAGATTATAACATTGATTCACTCTGTCTTACTGAGACCTGGCTGTGCCAGGAGGGTATGTTAGCCTAAATGAATCCACCCCCCCAGTGATATTAATACTCAAAGCCCTTGAGGCACTGGCTGAGGAGGTGGAGTAACAGCTATATATGATTCAAGCCTTTTAATTGATCCTAAACCTAGACTAAATTATAATTCATTTGAAAGCCTTGTTCTTAGTCTTTCTCACCCAAACTGGAAAACACTGCAGCCAGTTCTATTTGTTATAGTGTACTCCTGGACCGTACTCTGATTTTCTATCTGAATTCTCAGAGTTTTTATCAAGTTTAGTCCTTAAATCAGATATAGAAGTAATTATTGTAGGTGATTTTAATATTCATGTGGATGTTGACAATGACAGCCTTAGTAATGCATTTATTTCATTAATAGACTCAATTGGCTTCTGTCAGAATGTAAATAAACCAACTCATTGTTTTAATCACACTCTTGACCTTGTTCTATCATATGGCATTGATATTGAACATTTAATAGTCCCACAAAATCCTTTTCTATCTGACCATTATTTAATAACTTTTGAATTTCTATTAGATTATAAGCCATTAGGCAAAACTTCCTACAGCAGATGTCTATCTGACAGTGCTGTAACTAAATTTAAGGAGGAGATTCAATCAGGGTTTAATTCAATGCCATGTCTGAATATAACAGAATCCTATAATAACTTTAGTCCCTCCCAAATTGACAATCTTATTAATAGTGCTGCAGGCTCACTGCGGACAACATTAGATTCTATTGCCCCTATAAAAGGAAAATATTAAAACATAGGAGACTAGCACCGTGGTACAACCACCAAACCCGCAAATTAAAGCAAAAGCGCAGAAATCTGAAAGGAAATGGCGCTCTTCCAAATTATTAGAATATCGCTCAATTTGGCAAGATAGTCTTGAAACCTATAGAAAGGCCCTCGGTAATGCCAGAGGAGCCTATTATTCAGCATCAATAGAAGAAAATAAGAACAACCCTAGGTTCCTCTTCAGCACTGTAGCCAGGCTGACAGAGTGCCACAGTTCTATTGAGCCATGAATCCCCTTAACCCTCAGCAGTAATGACTCAATGAGCTTCTTTCATTATAAAATTATTACTATTAGAGACTTTAGATTACTAATTACTAATTAATAACCAAATGCTCTCAACAGGTATCGCTGTCTCTCCAAGTTCAGGAACTTTAACAAATGTAAAATCAGATATATATTTAGATAGTCTTTCTGCTATCGAATCAATCTTCATCAACTAACTTCAATACTTTCTACATCAAAGCCATCAACCCGTTTGTTAGACCCTATCCCAACTCCACTGCCTAAAGAAGTTGTATCAGGGGTGCCCAGTTAGCTCAGTCAGTAGAGCTGGCGACCCATCTACTGAGGCTGAGCCCTTGCTGCAGCGGCCCAGGGTTCAAATCCAACCTGCAGCCCCCTGCCACGTGCCATCCCCCCTCTCTGAAATTAATCAATTATCTAAATTACAAACATGTCTTAAGGACATAAAATCCTGGATGAGCTGCAATTTTCTGATGTTAAACTCAGAAAAAAACGAAATTCTTGTTCTTGGCCCCAAAAACCTTAGAGACTCACTGTCTAAAGATATAGTTACTCTAGATGGCATTACCTTGGCCTCTAGCACCACTGTCAGGAATCTTGGAGTTATCTTTGATCAGGATTTGTCTTTTAACTCCCACATGAAGCAGACCTCTTGGACTGCCTTCTTTCATTTACGTAATATTACAAAAATTAGACACATACTATCACAGACAGATGCAGAAAAACTAATCCATGCATTTGTTACTTCAAGGCTGGATTACTGCAACTCTTTATTATCAGGTTGCCCCAATAAGTCCATTAAAACGCTCCAATTAATTCAGAACGCTGCAGCACGAGTACTGACAGGAACTAGAAAAAGAGATCACATCTCTCCTGTACTAGCTTCTCTGCACTGGCTCCCTGTAAAATATAGAATAGAATTTAAAATCCTCCTCCTCACCTATAAAGCTCTTCATGGTCAGGCCCCTTCATATCTTAAAGAGCTCATAGTACCCTATTACCCCTCTAGAACACTACGTTCTCTGAATGCTGGGCTACTTGTTGTTCCTATAGTCTCTAAAAGTAGAACAGGAGCCAGGGCCTTCAGTTACCAAGCTCCTCTCCTGTGGAACCAGCTTCCAGTTGTGGTTCAGGAGGCAGACACCCTCACCACATTCAAGAGTAGGCTTAAGACATTCCTCTTTGATAAAGCTTATAGTTAGGGCTGGATCAGGTGAGTCCTGAACCATCCCTTAGTTATGCTGCTACAGGCCTAGACTATCGGGGGATTTCCCATGGTGCACTGAGCTCCTCTCTTCCTCTCTCTTTCTGCACTAATTTATGTTCCATTAATGCATGTTACTAACTTCACTTCTTCCCCGGAGTTCTTGTGCTTTCTCGTCTCGCAGGTTCTTATCGATCCTGGTGGAGCCTCCTGCCATGGTCCTGCTAGATTGCCATTGCCAATACTGTTGTTGCTGTGCACCTGTCTGTCTGTCTGTCTGTCTGTCTCTGTCTCTCTCTCTCTCTCTCTCTCTCTCTCCCCCACTCTCTCTCTTTCACCCCAACTGGTCGAGGCAGACGACCACCCACCTAGAGCCGAAGGATCTGTCCTAGGTTTCTGCCTTTTAACAGGCAGTTTTTCCTTGCCCTTGTCGCCAAGTGCTTTCTCATGGTGGTACTGTTGGGTCTCTGTAAATAATGTTTTAAAGAGTTCGGTCTAGACCTACTCTGTTTGAAAAGTGTCCTGAGATAACTTCTGTTATGAATTGGCGCTATACAAATAAAATTGAATTGAATTGAATTTGTGCATTTTTTTCAAGGTTTCTTTGATTATTTCAATATTTGATTTATATTACAGTCTGTTATGTTGCAGTGCTGAGGAGAGAAATTGGTGGTAGCCTATGTTTTTTTTAATTTAAAATGCAATGTAAGATGGGTGCCCGGTTAGCTCAGTGGGTAGAGCTGGCGACCCATATACTCCATCTCCCTCTATGCATGTCATCACGACTCAGTACGCTTACCGTTGCACGTCAGCAATTTAGCGTTTAATAAACGCTTTAATTTTTTTGATTTGCATTTTAGATTTGTTCCAGAACAATGACAAATGAAAATGTAAAACAAATAACATTCATTTCTATATAATAAGTTGTTAAAGCCACAGGGAGCCACTAGTTGTCAACCCCTGGTATGCAGTTAAAACTGTAGCATACAGAATTTACAAATCTAATGCTATCAAACAATGTTGAGTGAAACATTTAGTGCCAAGTAACATTAGGTCAGTGCCATGCTGCTTTTAGTTAGTCCTTAAGCAAAGAGAATAGACCTGTGAAAATTAGTTTTCTACTCTTGAAAATAATCATTTGACATTTGTTGGAAATGCGTTAGTACAGGAGCTGACCAATCATCCGGAGTCTTCCAGAAACATGGTGTATTCCCAAATGTTCTGAATGAGAAGATTCATTGTTTTAAATGTTACCCATTGAAGCTTTCCTTATTAAAACCTCACTCTCATTTTCTTATTTTATTTTAATAGTAATCTCGGTAACAATAGCTAACGGTGAAGAACACCAATATGATGTCATGGCTGTACAGCGGCTCTCTAGCCTGTGGAAAAGCAAACTTGTTTTTAGAAGTTTTTCAAGTTGAACCAACTGCAAACTGGAACTAGCGCCAGCCCAGAACTAACACTGGGTTTGCCTTGATGGCAAAAGGGCAGCAGACAGATCAGAGAGAGAGCTGCAGAGTCAGCCTCGCTCGACCCCTACATAGCAGTATAAAGCATAGTTCTTTCTACCAAAGTGAGCATGACAGGTCAACAGGAGAAACTGATGACAATAAAAGGACACAGGATGATGACTCATCACAAAACAATAATTTATATATTAAACCGAAAAAAAAAAAACAACACAAAAGAGGCTATAACACAGTGAGTTAACACTTCCTTTTCCATACTAATGATGATCAGGGGCCGGATTACAGAAACTTTCAAACTTGCAGATCTTATATTGAATGGTAATTAGAGTTAGGACCTAATTTAGCATAAAAGCCATTACTGATTAGTCAATGTTCATATCCCTATTTAAGATATGAAAATCATCTGTCTTGAAGTTCCCGTTGTTTTTGCATGTTTCAATCTGTGTTTCAGTATATTTCAATGAGAAAACCGAACAATTACAAAGTGGTTTAGCTTGGCAAGATGACAGTAGCAGCATCAGTTTCTAGGCAACAGACAAAAAGATTGAGTATTTGGGATTTTTTAACCCTAGATATGATAGCATGAAGTAAAATTCTCAAGTTAGTTAGGATCCTTTTCTGTTAGGGGTGCGCCCTAATAGTCGACTTAATTGTAAGTCACTGGGAAGAGTCTTAGTACAAGCACTTTTCATTGGTCAGCTAGTTGCAGAAAAACAAAACAACGCCAAAATCTGTTCGGGAGCTGCGTCTTGTGACCAGGAAGTATCAGGGGATTGTTTGAACATGGACCTTTTCTCTTGTAAAACAGGGAGCCACTTACCGGTGCACTGTTGCATATGCTAACTGTACTAGCTGCTGCCACTAGCTAATCAGTGGTCCTTTTAGCTGCCTGCACCAGGACTGGGAGCTGGAAGGCCTCAATAGAGGCCTGCTGATTTACAGCTGGCTCAAACCAGGACACTGACTCCAGAGATGAAGACACAGCGGATTCAGGCAAGTACAGGAGGGAAATGAACAGCCCTAGCTTCTGCGATACCAAATTGGGAAAAAGACTCTTCCTATTTTAAATTGAGACTTAAGATAGGAAGTTTCTGTAATATGGCTGCAGGACTTGAACCCAACTCTTCTCCGGTGAAACACAACTTTTAATCATCCGTCATGCCACATGCCCTTGTATACACAAACATGTCTCAATTAATTGAAAGTGAATCATAATACACGATGGTCACGTTACACAATTTTGAAAAACCACCTGACAAAGTTTTATTCAAACTTATGTTGTGATTTGTGACTTAAGTGTTTAGCCTGAGTGCACAATGAGGAAGTGGATATCAGGATTAAGCAAAAATCAGGCCACCATTAGCCTTATATTTAGTCCCCTGTAAATGAAAGAGCTTCCTCATTAACTAAATAGCTAAATTAACTTAACAGCCTTAAAAGAACCTGATAGAAACCTATACTTTCAGTTTTACTGTCATGTATTGTCCCCTTAACCACCGTTTTGATACTGTTTTCAAGAGCTAGCAACTTTAAAATCAAGGACATTGGAAAGGAACACTGTTAAAGGAACACACAATGTTTGGATTAAAAATTCATTCATACACTGCTTAAAATAAACAATAAAACAGACCTGTGGACAACCTACTCAAAGCAAATGTATTATATTCATTAAAAAAAAAGCTCATGCACATTTCACTCAATCTCTCCATCAGCCTCGTAATGATGATACATACAGATCTGAGACCTGCAGCAATTGAATAGGAACGTACCAGAACTTTACTACAATGAATATCAATTTGAATGGGCTCAACTCATGTCCAGGGATGGATCTTGGATACTAGAAACAGAGTTGACCTGTGAGGATCTCTACTACATGGGATAACTTTGAATTAGTTTAGTTGAGTAATCCATTTGTTTGCTTGCTTAATTTAATTAGAGATAGTGATGGCAACTTATTGAAAATATTCATAATCTTATAATTTAAAGAAGAAAAAAAAAAACTTCACTTGCTTGTTTCTATAAAACTCAAATATTCACTCAAACTTCAGAAAACGGTCTTAATGGTTAACAGTCTGTGGATATGATACCAAAGGGCCCTGCACTGTATCATTCTACAACACAATAACAGGTCAGTGAAACCACTGCATGGTCAAAGCATGCAAACAGAAGCACAACAGAAACACATGGAGTGGATGTTATTGAAATAAATGTAGTACAGTGGAGGTTTTCTGGTCTTTAACTGGATTTTGGAAGTTGGTAGAAAAACAGCAGCCCAGCTGCCTGCCACCATCCCAGCTGTTACGGTCTTTGTCTGTAAGCTACAGGCTCTCAGCCAGCTGCAAAGTTTCCCTCCGGAGGGCAGCCGCCATGGCAGTCGCTACACACCCACCAGGTCTGACCTGCTTTAGTGCTTTAAGTCTGTTATGTCCAGCATTTAGTTCCTGCAACTAGTTGACACGGACACCTGAGATGAAGGGCAGTCCGGTGGGTACCTTCTTCTTGTACTCCACATAGTCCTCGGCAAAGAAATGGATGAGTGAGAGCTCTTCTTCCTCGATTCGCTCCCGGAAGAATCGCCAGCTGGCTATCGTGTAGCCCAATATACACACAGGGTTACACAGCATGACCTGCAAGAGTCAACAGTCCCATCAGTAATTTCTAGTAATTTTCACTTTCGGCGAACTTTTCGCCTTGTATTTGAACAAACTCCTCCTAGGGAATTTATCGGATCTACTTCAAAATTGGCGCTATACAAATCAAATTGAATTGAATTGAATTGAATTGAATTGAATTGAATAATATTCAGTAATAGTGAGAGTACCACCTAGTGGTGAAAGGACATTTTTTATACTTCCATGTTCTACTCCTAGCAGGTTAATCAGATCCAGCAGAAATTTTGTCAGAAAATGCTAAACATGTTGTTGATGATATTTTATTATTGTGGTGAGTTTTTGTTAAAGGGCATGTCTGTGGCGTGGCGTCAAATTTTGATGTACCGCCAGGACACACGAATTTGCTATAACTTGAGTGTACGTTGTCCATTCGGCTCCAAACTTCACTTGTCTGATAAGAGTCCGGCCCAGATCCAGCTGAAATTCTGTCAGAAGTCCCTTAGTATGGGCGCCCGGTTAGCTCAGTGGGTAGAGCTGGCGACCCATGGACCCCAAGGTTCGAATCCGACCTGCGGCCCTTTGCTGCGTGTCATTCCCTCTCTCTCTGGCCCCCTTTCCTGTCTATCTTCAGCTGTACAATGTCCAATGTTCACTAAACTTCACATATTCTGTTACAGTCCCACCCTGAACACATCCTCATAACTTCAGTGTACATGGTCTGGACCAGTCCGGACCATGAACACGTCTACATGACAATATTCAGATGTAGTGATAGCGCCACCTGCTGGCATTTTCATGTTGTGGTCCACACGTGTTACGCCAGCACGAACCTCTCCTTCTTACACCGAGGGTGTTACAGTCTGCTGCTGAAGGAGCTACTCAGGGACCCCACAGTGTCATGTAGGGGGTGAGAGGTGTTGTCCATGATGGATGTCAGCTTCACTAATATCCTCTTCTCACCCACTTCGTCTATAGAGTCCAGAGGACAGTCCAGGACAGAGCTTGCTCTCCTGATCAGTTTATGAGTCTCTTCCTGTCCCTGTCCGTACTGCCCCCTCTCCAGCCGACCACAGCATAGAAGATGGCTGAAGCCACCACAGAGTCAAAAAGTCTTGAGGAGAGTCCTGCTTACTCCAAAGGACCTCATTCTCTTCAGCAGGTGGAGGCGAATCTGGCCCTTCTCGTACAGAGCATGGGTGTTGTCAGTCCAGTCCAGTTTGTTATTGAGGTGAACACCCAGGAATTTGTAATTTTCTACCACCTCAATGTCCAATCCCTGGATGTTCACCGTTACCATTACCAAATGAATTAATCTGGAATGGACATGGATTTCTATATTGCTCCTTTTATTGCATCCCATTTGCTTTACAAGCTGAATTTGAGAGATATACATAAGAAAAATGTAGAACTGGCAACATCACACCCCTGCACTAAAGGAAAGCTCTCAATAATATACAGAAGATTTGGAGGGGTGTCTACAGACTTCTTAAATGATGGAATAATGCCATGGATAGAGGGTTTTCAGAAAACATTACAGAGCGTGAATGGGGAAAGGCTGGTTATCAAGCACAAACATTTTCTATGAATAGTAGATTTAAATTGATCCAATATAATAAGCTTATGAAGTAATCACATATACATTTATACATTAGTCGTCAAATTATTATTTTTTTCTCCAAATGTTGAGAATTTTTTTTCAAATCACTTTAGCCATAGCAAATAAATTACAGTATATTATACATATATATTCGATTTAATTGTTGTTTCTTTAACACATGTTTTTATTCTTTACGCATTCTTGCATTTTCAAATGAAGTGGGAAAATTGTTAATCAATTTCAGATGCACGGATTTCATCCATAATTCGTCGTTTGATTTGTGCATGTAACGCATGCGCACGACCTGTTCTTCCTTTCTGCTAGCTTCTCCGCCATGGCGCCTATTGTAAGTAAATCGCGTGTTGATAAATCCACCCAAAATTGTAGACTTTCAAGTGTGAAAGCCAGAGAAAATAACCCCGATGGAATGACAGTCTTGTTGTAACAGTCATGGTGAAAATACAGGGACTTTGAGATCGGCTTTGATTTTTTTTAAACACATAGATAGCTTAGCTTTTCTGTGGCCTGTGGCTGCCGTTTAGCTAACGTTAACGTTAGCTAAATAGCGTCAATGAGACTTCAGCTCACCACGTTGTTAACGTTAACTCATCTAACGTGCTCGGATTGCTGCATGACATCAGTTTGTGTAACAAGTTGCACAAATAACATGGTTTAAGAAGCGTTTGATATCTAATGACATCATAGTTAGGTCTCCCATTTTTTTCATTTTTTTGTTCTGACGCCGGAACGTTGATGGACTGAAAGACGAACTCTTGGATATTTTTGCCTTTCTTATTGGCAAATCAGTGCGCCTCATAACTCAATACAGTAACGTTAGTTTATAAGTTTGTGGATTCTTGACGGATCTTCTGATTAAACAGCTGTAAGACCTTCACGGTTTTCAAAACCTAAATGTTTTTCGTATATTAGCAGAAGAAGCAGAACACCGGCAAAGGTGGTAAGAAGAAGAAGCAGGTCCTGAAATTCACACTGGACTGCACCCACCCTGTTGAAGATGGCATCATGGATGCTGCCAACTTTGTAAGTCACTCACTCATCAGATGATGTCAATGTGTTTACCACAAATTAAACATGATCAACATTAATGCTGTCTTTCACCATACATAAATGACTGCCACTACACGCAAACTAATGGAGACTCAACATGTGCTTGGGTTTAGTAATTCATCACAGTGAATATTAGATATTTGCAACTAATTGCAGATATTTAGGCTAAGCATGGGGATCTCATAATAGTCTACAATCGTGTGTGTGTGTGATGTTTCCAGGAGCAGTTTCTTCAGGAACGCATCAAGGTGAACGGAAAAGCTGGCAACCTGGGTGGAGGTGTGGTCTCCATTGAGAGGAGCAAGAGCAAGATTACAGTCTCCTCTGAGGTGCCCTTCTCCAAACGGTAAGAAGCAATTCTTCACACTTTATTACCTACTTATATGTTAAACTGGGCTATGGACTCTGGGGTCCCAGTATTACTTTAAAGTCAGTATGTCAGCATGGACGAACAAGGCTATCCTGAACATCTTGTAACATGCAGCTTTCAGAAATGGATTTTGGAGGACACTATAGCATCCATGTTGGCCTGTAGTATCCCATAATGGACTTGTATAATTATATAGCGGCACCATCTAGGTCTTGTTGCAGTAATCACAATAATTTAGTACAGCACTATTGACAAACCAACTGTACGGGGCATCACATCATTACGTCATGTTCAGTAAAGTGTCCTGGAACAGCTTGGCTGAGACACTCAACACAGCAGAGGTGGTCTAAATCACAGTTTATTCATGTGCTGATAACGGTACCACACAGGAGAAAGTCGCATGGCCTCCACCTCACTTACTCTGGAAAAAACCCCAGCAGTCTTTTAGTAGAAAACACAGACTGGTCGCATTTGTGTTACGCAGTTCACCAGTGTTTTGGTTTAACAAGTGACCCTGTTAACTGACGATTTTCAGCCAAATATGTTAACTGCCGTAGTGAATTACCAGAGCAGACAGATTAACATCTTTATACAATTCATGAACTTCCTGATTTATGTTTTACATTTTGAATGAGAACATAATAGAAAACTACTGTGCTGTGTTTTCAGTATGTTTAGCCATGATAAGTGTTAAGAATACAGAATATAGTTGTGAACAACTCCACTTTTTTTTTTCTCTGTGGTGATTTGTGCACCATATGCTTCCTCATATAAACCAACCTCTTTCTTCTTATTGGCAGAAGCTAATTAATACACCTGCCTCCAGTCTTTATGCTAAGCCAAGAAGCAGCTGGCTATAGTTTCATATTTACAGGGGAGGATGAAGGGAGGGAGTTGCGATTTGCAACTACACTGCTAGATGCCACTAAATCCAACACACTGGAGACTTTTTTTTTTTCTTTCAGTTGTGGGGCTGTTGTGCGTGCCATCAGGCAGTATTCACTACATTGGAGCAGCTTACAATTTCAGTGTTTTTCTTAGGTTTGTGGAAGACACATGTTTAGCTGGGATGTCCTTTGAAGAATGTGGAGAAGGAGTTTTCAACTACAGGGTGAAAGTCTTAGTCACCCATTGAGATTAATGGTCATGTAAAATTTTAGGTTGTAGAATTCTACAATGTACCTGTAGTGTGTTTGTGATTATTTGGCATAATAATAATAAAAGTGTGTATGTAAATTTCCATCTCTGTATACTAATCACAAACAAGTTTGCAATTGCAGTGATGCATTTGTCAAACAGAAACAAACAAAGCAGTAAGTCAGTCAAGGAATAATGAAATCTAACACCTCAGATGATGCCAGCCTAATTTGGGCGACAAGCTTAATCATCATGACCATTTACCTAACAATGTATGTAGTTAAGATCACATTTTTATATATCTGTCTACAGTGCATTCTCTGTAAATTTAATGGATAGTTTACATAAAATAGGGCTGCACAGTAGCCTGAAGAGATTTCCTTCATCCTCAAGCTCGGGTCCTCTACCAGAGGCCTGGGAGTTTGAGGGTTCTGCGCAGTATCTTAGTTGTTCCTAGGACTGCGCTCTTCTGGACTGAGGCTTCTGATGTTGTTCCTGGGATCTGTTGGAGCCACTCCCCCATATATATATACACACACACACACACACACACACACACACACACACACACACACACACACACACACACACACACACACACACACTCTGATCCCTAAATGTATGTAGAAACATCCTTAAAGAACAAGGTCTCCCTGGGTCCTGAATGTGACGCCCTGGGAATGAGACTCAAGAATTAACTATCCTTACTGCCTCTGATGGGTGGTTTCTTTCAAGTGCTACCAGGAGCACTATGAGGCTCCAGAGCAACCAGATTTTTTCACAGATCTGTCTGATGTACTGCAGCCAGGATATAGGGGAAGTTTCAGCAAATATTGGGGGGAAAATGTACCTACTTAAATTAATTGTGCAATTTAATATTAGAAACTAACAAAGTCCATATGAAACATTTTGATTAAAAACCTCCACATACCTGTTCTGAAAGTGATTAATCTAGAAGTGAATCTGACCCCACTTCTTGTCTCCTGTTTTGCAGATACCTGAAGTATCTGACCAAGAAGTACCTGAAGAAGAACAATCTTCGTGACTGGCTGCGTGTTGTGGCGAACACCAAGGAGAGCTACGAGCTCCGCTACTTCCAGATCAACCAAGATGAAGAGGAGGAGGAAGATGAAGACTAAATTGACAATTCAGCTGATTTTGTACATTTAAATAAATGTTGTTTACAGTACAGAAAGCTGTCTCAGAGGTTTTGTCTGAGGTTTGTGTGTCACCAGGACAGGAGTAATCTGTCAAAAGCCAATATGGGTTACAAATTAGTTAGGCCAAACTTTAAAGGGGGTGTTAAGTTTCAATTGTAAACATCAGTTATGGTTGTACACCTTTGGTAGCCTTACATAGATTACAGGTAAACACATCTGTTCAGTGAAGACAAAACTGCAATGTTCAACATGTTGAACATTAGTTTGCATTGATTTTGTCAGTTTATTTCAGAAATCTGCTTTAATCATGTCAAGAATTCAGGTCCAGTACGGATTAATGTTAAATTAGTTTTCTCTGCATCGTATGTACTACACAAATACAGGAGGAATCTGTCAATTATTCTGTTTTATTTAATGGTGAAAATGGTCCTATGAGGCTACAGCTCAAGTTGTTAATGAACTTATGCATTTAGAATCATGTTGACTGAAATGTTGAGCAAATACATCACAGTACAATATATAAGCTTATTTTAAAGATCCTTTTAGAATAAGGAGACTTGTATTAAGACAGTCTGCTTGAAAAAAAAAAAATTCTGAAACATTAAAATCCTTCATTAGAACTTCCAGAATGTATGACTGCAAATTAGTTTTCCTGCTTGACACAAGATGTCTCCTACCATTTTTGTGCTGCAAATCAAATCATGTTTACAAAGCAGTGTTTTGCTGGAGATCTGGTTTTATGAAACCCCTCTGCGGTTTGTGTTTAATCATAGTTATTATTATTTCATAAACTAAATCCCAATTGTTATATTTGTTTGCCGACTTAAGATGTGGTTGAAAGCTCTGAAAAATCTAGTAAGCGGACCACCTTTGAGATGACTCCCACCACAGTTGTGTTACAGCTGTAACATAAGCATGGTGGCTACTTGGACAGAATACTTGGAATAGACTGATTTTAGACTAAGGTAAATGGTACCATTAAAGTACATATGGAGAAGTGAAGAATACAAATAAATTCATGTGAATCTTTATTTAACCACTTCAATGAAAATAAAACAAAAAAACAATGTAACCCAGAGAAGTTTCACCGTAAAAAAGAATGCAGTACGAGTAGAAGGAAACACCATTTCTATTTTTTTTGTTTTTTCTTTTCCAGCACACCTTGATACACTGAACCATTTCTACACATTGCACTGTTGGTTCTAAAAGTTCTGACCTGCTTGTGAAAATGCTTTTCTAATTTGAGTAATAGTAACTATTTCAATGCTCAAAGACAAGAGCTAGAAGACACTAGTCTTGGAAGGACTGAGGTGTGCATCTTGATGCAAACACTGAAGACAAAAGGAATGTAACATTTTGTGGAGTGCACCAACTCAGAACATCATGTTCCGAATCCTGATTGTGATCTGTGGCAGCTGCAAACACACCTGCTCACACTGCCTTATACAATAAATCAGACTGATCAGCGGATCCCCTGAACAAAACACTTCCATATCCTGAACATACATTTAGAAAAAGGCACAGGTATGGAGTATTGGTCTTTGAAAACCCTCAGTAGGAAAAGACTGAGAGTCCTGCTGTAGCACCCGTAATTGTGACAACTTTATCATTTCAAATACTGCAACAAAGATAACAGAACAAGATACATAAAGACATGAATGTTTGGCTGTATTACAAAATAGAAAGGGTTTTGGGAAGCACAACTCTGCTAGGTGTGAAGTGCTCGGAGCAAACTGTTGCAGGTTCACTCTAAGTGGGAAGTGAAGATACCTTGACCGTTCATTTTGAGAGATGGACCATCCAGAGGATCTGTCCGTCTCCTGTTCCATTTTCTCTGATTTCAGTGTCCAAATTGGTGTACAGCCAGTGTCCTGGTAGTTGAGATGTGTGGATATCCTTCAGCCTCCCCCTGAACTCAACCATCCCACTAGTACACCACCGTGACTGGAATCGACTAAACCGGCTGCTGAGCATTGCTGGTCTCTGCTCCAGTGAAAAAGGTTGAGGTGTTGCCGTTGGAGGTCCAATCAAATTGTTCGGGGGTTGTACTCAGGCAGCTTTTTCAGTTTCTCCTGTTCCTGCTCAGTGTCCTGTCTGGCAATAACCAGAGAGTGAGAGTAGCCCATCACCACCTGCAAAAAAACACCATGTTCAGCATCATGTACATGAGAAACATTCTAAAGCTAGATTTCTCTGCCATGTTTGGTCTTCCAGTAAGTCCTACAGTTGTCGTCCCTTTCCTTTAGTGCCACCTTGAGGCTAATATTTGTCTTTTTTAGTGAACCACTGGATGGATTGTCATGGAATGTGGTTGAAGAACATACATGTTTCTCTCAGGATGAACTGGAAGAGCTTTGACCTTGTTACTTTTCATCTAGCGCCATCATCAGCTCAAAAGTAAAACATTTTCTTGTAGTTTGGTTTATTACCAAATATCTGTAAAACAAAAAAAACTGTATTTTGTTTACTGCCATTTAGAAGGGATGAGAGGATGATAGCAAAGCTTGTTTCAACTCCTAGAAGCGCACCATTTCAATATTGTGTCGGAGAATTTGTCAAATGCTGCCATTTACATTCTCCCAAAAATACACTACAAAATAATTTCCTGGATATAAACATGCATGTATTATTTACATAAACTGTATATATTGGTTTATTTTCCATTTTATTCTATAAATGTAATCATCTTTTTCTACAAGTGTAGCATAAAGTATCCAGGGTATATGCAGGAATCCTGAGGTTAATTTTAATACCTTTTTAAAGACTTTTTTAAGACCTTCCAAAAAAACCTTAAGACCTCATCGCCACTTCAAGCTGTTGTTAGCAGCAACACATCTTTAACTTACTAAACAGTTGTAGTTTGCAATTAAATCTATGGAGCACAAACATACAACAGAACTCAGATAAGATGAGAAGGAATAAAGCTCGAAAGAATAAGTTAAACCAAAGGCAGGTATTTTAAATTACACAAAATACATAAGTAACACAGCTCTACAGCTCAACATCAGCTATTCAAGGCCAACTTGCTGAAAACCACAATAACTTGGTGAAATTACAATATTATTACACCAATATCAAAACTCAGGACATGTGCCTCAGTTCGTGTGTTTTGCCTTCCATCAACATTTTTTTCATATATGCATTTTAAATAGCTTACTGTGGAGTGAGGTATTTGAAGAGACAGGAGACTGAGATGCTTCGACTCAACCTAAACAACTGCACTCTAACTGAAACTAACAGTCAACCAACTGTCAACTGGAGCTAACTGTCAATTAACTGTCAACTGGAACTAGTAACCGTTAACCTCTCACAGTATCTATTGTGGGTCGCCACATTACTTAAATAAATGCACATAAATGCGTTTAGTCAGACATATCAGGTTATCTCACTGTTTTTACATACTTTAATCAGTCAAACTATGTTATGCCTTCACATTTCACATGAAAAGCTTCGGACAAGTGCGTTCATTTATAGCCGGTGTTTCAGTTTAACTGGTGACCGTGTTAAAAATTATTATACTATAAAGTCCTTTGTAGGAGAACGCCTACGTGAAAGTCATAAGTTAACACGGTCACCAGTTAAACCAAAACACCGGCTAGCAAAGCAACTAACAGAGCCTGTTGGCTAGTAAACTAGTTAACTGGCGATTCACCTGGCTAGCTAGAAAACTAGCTGGCAAATTAGCCTGGCGAACTCTTTTTAGCCAATCCATAAACTCCGGCATATCCAGCCAGGAGTCAGTGAACTTACATTTCCCCATCTTCTTGTATTTTGCTCTTCTGTTTAGCGCCTGAACGTGCACCGTCACGTGAGGTTGCACAGGTACGCGCACGGCCCCGAGGCTATCTGGCAGTCCGAGGCTGTGTCCGAAATCACTCACTCTGTATAGGGAGTAGCAGGGAGTGATTTCGGACACAGCCCGAGCCCTACAAATCGTTGTTTGTAATAGTCGCGAGGAGGAAAATAGATTATACATTCATGGATACTTTGTCAAAGCTTGAATGTCAAGAAAATGTAATACTTCATAAAATCGCAATTAAGAGTAATACTTTTTAAGGGCCTTAATTTTCCGACATTTGATTTATCAACTTCTAATGCTTTTTAAGACCCCGAAGACACCCTGGTATCTGCAAATTTTCATTTTGTTATACAACCTTGTGCTGCATAATGATACATTTCCTTGATTCCATGTTCGATTGTGAGCATGTTAGCATGCAAACATTAGCTGCTAACAAGCACAACTGTAGTTAAGTACAGCCTCACAGAGCTGCTGGCATGACTGTCAACTCATGTTTATAGTTTTCCCCAGTCAGGAGCTGATCAGAATTTTTGATTGTGTTCATTTACCTGCTCAATGTAGATGCCATCCAAAGTCTTGACCTCCTGAGCAGTGGTGGACGATTTGGGTTTGTTATCTCCATACCCCTTAAGGAGAAATTACAGGATACAATCAGAGCTGACCTCTTCACTATGGCGGCAAATAATATTCCTGTCAATGTTGTTGACATATTTGAGTGAAGAACAGTGTATCCTGTAATGACCTCGCCATTGTTGAGGCCTCAGGTCTTACCAGCTCTCCAAATGTAGGCGAGGGGCCCCAGCTGATTGTACTCTCATCTGCAGCAATAACGATGCTGCTCTTCCTGTTAAATACAAACACACTCAAACTCCACACAGAAAAAAAAACTATTGCATGTGATTGTAGAGCTAGGGATGGAAAATTTGAAGTCACTAGCCATTTGAAAAGTAGTTGAGCATTAAGGGGCCTTCAGATACACCTCGAGTCGGAGATCTGACCCCTGGTGTGCTGTCCCTTTAGAGCAAGACAATAAAATGTCCTTACCATATCCCAGAGAGGAGTGAATAAGTAATGTCAGCACTCACCCACATGCCAGACTGCGGATCTTCCAGCCACAGAGATCCTGCACAGCTTTGGGGTACATGGTTGACTCTCTGGAAGTGTTTGTAACCCCCCAGAAAAACAGCCCCCCTGCAAATCAACACTGATCAGACATCTACAAGTACAGAAGCATGCAAAGAGCATAATTTATAGTATACATTACTTTGACTCTGTAAATATTAGACATCAATGTGAATGAGCCTATCGGAGTGAGACCATTTCTAGAAATATTTTTGCACCACGATGGGACTCTTCTTACCCATCTCACTGACAGCAAAAGAACACTGGTAGCCTGTACAGATCTGACTGGCACCGCGTCCAGGAAAGTCAAACAGTTTGACCAGTCGGGGAACCATCTCATCCTTCTGCTCTGTGTGACCCAGACGCCCATAACCACCAAAACCCCAGCTGAACACTCTCTTCTGAGAGTCCAGCACCAGCTGCAAAACACACGGTAATAATGTAATAATAATCTATGCAAGACTACAATTGGTATAACTGCATTTGGTTCTAATGAGTATATTCTCACCGTATGGTTAGCTCCACAGGCCACATCTCGAACAACCACATTGGGCACGGGCATGATCTGACCATCCTTGGATTTCTCAATAAAGATAGCGACCCGGCGGGCAATGAGCTCACAGTCAAACTCTATGCGCTGGGCACGAGCTATGAACTTTCCATCACTGTTATGACCTGCAATAAGACCGATGAGTTTTAAAAATCTAATCGATCACAAATACAAAATAATACACAAATACACAACATATAACTCTGGGAAAAATCAACTTGTCAGTGGTCTCTGGCGAACAAACACCAACACTGTTTCTAAATGACCTTACGTGACATATTCAGGTGCTGATACCAGTGTATCCATGATGGGTTTTCTTTGTAAAACTGCTGTCAACTTCCAACATGGGCCTTTACCAACCTTCTCCCATTTGTCTTATTGATCACCAACTTTCAAAAACACTGACACATTAAGAACAATGGATGTGTTTTCATGTTGTGAGCGTACCCAGCTGTCCGTACTCTGGGCAGCCAAAGGAGTACAGGTTTCCTTTGCAGTCCACCACCATGCTGAACTCAGCACCACAAGCCACCTTCACCAGGGGTTGGCCATTGTAGGAAATCTAGAGGGAGAGAGAGTTAACTATAACACCAACATGCTTACTATGAAGCCACTGAAAGGTCAGTTTACACAGGTTTACTATGGTCTAATTTTGCATCACCTCGAAATAATTTTTTGCATTCAAACTTTCTGGCTTACAACCACACAAAAATGGACACCTATTTCTTGCTTACAACCACACAAAAATGGACCCCCATTTCTGGCTTACCAAGTACACAGATTGCAAATGCTTTTTGTAGCCAACTAAAGGTTTATCTGTTCTTGTATTTCTTTTAAATATTGCTCATTGTTCCGCAATATTCTTTGGCCATCTGGCATGCACAGTTAAGATCTACCCATGCATTTCAATGATTTTTAAGTCAGGGGACTGTAAGGGCCATTCCAAAACCTTGAGCCTGCGTCTGTTGAGATAGTCCATGGTGGATTACGAGGTATGCATAGGATCATTATCCTGTTGTAGAAGCTTTACTCCTATCAACTTTTTTTCTTTGTTTGATGTTTGTTTCCACAATTTGCAGGTATTCAGTGGAATCCATTATTATTTCATTATACTCCACCAATGCAATGTTTTCTGTGCCATTGGCTGCAACACAACGCAAAAGCATGACCGATGCATCCCCCATGCTTAACAGTTGTTTTTTTTAATGAAAACATACCTTTGCTGTTTGTAGCCAAAAAAAAAATTTACCTTCATCAATCCAAAGCACTTTCTTCCAAAAATCAGGCTACTGTATATATTTGTTTTGTTTGTCATTGCTGCACAGTGGACTGGTGCACCACCGCTCCTGAGCCTGCTAAATCTTTTTATTTTAATCTATTATTCTAGTAGTAGTTTCTCTATGTATCTGTATTTATTTTATTTTTTTTGGGGGGGGTAGTGAAAGCTGAAGACAGACAGGAACATGGTACATGAGTCGCCAGCTCTACCCACTGAGCTAACAAAAATTCAGGTGAATTTTCTCCTGGGAGGTCAATGAAGGATCTTATTTTAAAGATCAGCTCCACTACAGCATCAGGAAGAGGCTTCATTAATGTGTAGTGTGCTTAGGTAACATTAACTTGATAATGCCTCCACTGGACTTCCTACTACTACATCAACTTTGAGGACAAATTGTGCTGTCTAATATATCCCACCCATTGACAGGTGTCATGATTATGAGATAATCAGTGTTATTTACAGATGACAAACGTTATGGCTGATTGGTGGATATGCCTGCGTCCTGTGCTAGGTTTGGCTTACCAGTGCTGGGCTGAGGACTGCATCAGTCTGGTTGCCTTGACCAAGCTGGCCCAGCTTGTTCTCACCAAAAGAGTATGCAATGCCGTTCTCTGAGGAGAAAGAATGACATCAGCAGCATATACTCTCACATTGCAAAACATTTAAAAATACAGAGCAATGAAAATAATTTTTGGAAAATCAGTGATGACCAATAAAATCAAATTAATTTTGGGTTGAATTATTATGACCCCAAAGTATGCTGGTTTTCATTCTAACCAATTACTACAACAGATTATTTCACCAATTACAAGAAGTGAAATCAGTTGATATAGTGAGCACCCCCCTGATGATAATGCACATCATGGCTCGACCTACCTGTGAGTGCCAGAGTGTGATTGCGTCCACAGGCTGCAGCAACAATCACATGATCTGCTAAGGCCTCGATCAGCTTGGGAGCCTCCAGACGTTTGGTGTCCCCGTGACCCAGTTGCCCTTTGTCATTACGACCTGAGCAGGCCAGAAACCAAGAATTCAATAAACGACAACAATCAGTAATCAGAATTGTATTTGCTGGGTATAAAACCATAATCCATAATTAAAATTACAACTAAAATATTATGGTCAAATCTGTCCTTCACATTATAAGATGTTTCATGTTAATGTTGAGATGGTAAATGGACCTGTACTTGTATAAGCGCCTTTCTAGTCTTCTGACAACTCAAATCGCTTTTACACTACGTGCCACATTCACCCTTTCACACACATTCACACAGCAATGGCAAAGCCTGTCGAAGAGAAACTAATGCATTCATACACATTCATGCACGGCATCGGGAGCAATTCGGGGTTCAGTATCTTGCTCAAGGATACTTCAACATGTGGCACCAGGAGCCGGGGATCGAACCAACAACCTTCCAATTAGGGGATGACCCACTCTGCCTCTACGCCACAGCCGCCGTGTTGGTTTTCTTATATATGTTGGTTTTTGTAAAACAACAGATTGTAGAACTGCACCAAAGACAAATTTCCCCTCAGGGACAAGTTCATTTTATTTATCGATCAGTTCTGTCTACACCATGTATCCTTGTATAAACTTTGGGGTGTGGTTTCATTCTTCAATCTTTTGCACCTAAATGCAGCATGTCACTTACCCCAGCTCCACAGTTTGCCCTCAGTGGTCATGAGGAGACTGTGTGCAGCACAGGGACCAGACACCACACAGCTGACCTGGACATCATTTAGACAGCCGTAGCGGTGAGGACCCCACAGATTCTGTCCCAGGTTGCGGAACGCAGCTGGAAAAACACACAGACCACACATCAAATAGGACGATATACATTTTGTACATGCACCATCTGTCAACTCCTGTCTTTCTTATCATACCTTACTGACATTTCACCGGGGAATATAGTATATAACCACATTTTAGTCTCAGTTACTACAAGGGTATATCTGACAGTCCTAAAAATGGTTAAGATTAAATTATTCTTTAACCTGCATTGATGCTAATTTGGTGTGGGTTAAATATGGCCTTATAATATCACATTATTATGAATATTTCTTACAATACTAGACTATCTCAAACACAAAAGGTTCACAGTCATAGGAAGTTCAATTCAAAATAAACTGCTGCTACAAAAAAAAACCCTACAAAAAGTGCTAAAAATACAAACTTTTAAATATTAATTTAAAAAAATCATCATTTGAACAAATTTTTGGTGCTCTGGTGGGACCAGTATCTCGCCCATCAGGAGAGTCTTTGTCTATGCAGCTGCTGCTGCTGCTGCTGCTGACCCCCACCCCCATCCAATTTTGACAAAGCAGATCTATCAGTGTGTTCCAGGGTAGTGAGGGAGGGATTGAACAAGGCTGCCCCAGGCATCTGTGGGCCTGCTGCAGGGAGGCATCACAGAAAGCGCATACATAAGAAAAGACATTACTGCCACAAATTCATGAGATCTACACAGATGTGGCCCGTGAAACAAAGAAACACATATATGCCTAATGTGTGATCATCATTATATAATTTCATTATTTACTACAGACACACTAGACAACCTGAATAAACCTTTATTGATTCTATCTGTACAACCTCTTATATCTCCAGAATAACCAGAATGAGGGATCAGGAAAACACATGTAGAGAACAGAGAATCCATATATGAAATCAAAACATAATACAAGTTACCAAAAATTGAATTCTAGGAGGCCGATATTCACTCCACTGCGTCACAATGTAATGAGGACCATATTAGTATTAAGATCATAGAGGTAAAAGTAATGTTATTAACTGCATCACAGTCTCAACAAATCTCTTCACGTAACCAAATATTCAGCCCGATGTGGTGGCTTTGACAAACCTGTGAACAGGAAGGAGTGGAGAGATACTGATAATTGATGTGGATTTTCTTTTAGCTGATACGATAATCGATAATGAACTGCTTCCCATGACCGATACTGATAAGATAAACGATCATTTCACATAATGTATTTTAAAAAGAGTTCATAACCCGTGGTTTTACAGTGTAAGAAAATGTAAGATATGAGTAGGGATGGATTGGCTCCCTGTAAAATTCAGAAAAGATTTTTAAATCCTCACTCACACAAGCTCTTCATGGTCAGGCCCCTTCATATCTTAAAGAGCTCATAGTACCCTATTACCCCACTTGAACCCTGCACTCTGAATGCTGGGCTACTTGAGGTTCCTTTAGTCTCTAAAAGTAGAACAGGAGCCAGAGCCTTCAGTTACCAAGCTCCTCTCGTGTGAAACCAGCTTCCAGTTGTGGTTTGGGAGGCAGACACCCTCTCAACATTTAAGAGTAGGCGTAAGACGTTCCTCTTTGATAAAGCTTATAGTATTACTACCACCATTATTATTACTACTATTATTATACCACTATTGTTCATCATCCCCATCGTTGTGGCTGTTGTCGTCATCTTCATCAGTAATTTCTATTAGTATAGTTTTTGCTTCTGCTGTTGCTGTGCACCTTTGTCTATGTCTGTCCTTGTCTCTCTTTCTACGCCCCCCTTCTAACCCCAACTGGTCGAGGCAGATGGCCACTCTTCTTGAAAGTTATATTTTTCCTTGCCGCCGTCTTGCCAAGTGCTTGCTCATGGTGGGAACTGTTAGGTAAATCATTTAAGAGTACGGTCTAGACCTGCTCTATTTGAAAAGTGTCCTGAGATAACTTGTTATGAATTGGTACTATAAAAATAAAATTTAATTGAATAATTAATATCCCACAGCTCTTCCAATCAAATCTAACTGACATCACTATTGGTGACACAGAAACAGTTTGCATTAGAATTTAAAATAAATTCTCATTCATATCATATGAACCAATAATTTATCACCTGTCATTTGATTGTCCCAATAATCATACATCTGTAGGAAAAACAAAAAACTAAACGTAAAAGCTGAGCTGCAGGTGATAGAAGTCATTGCAGTATGTATGACATTGTCTAGCCTACAATGCTGTGTGTTTAATATGCAATCAAGCTTATTTTGAAAAGTCTTGCTGAGTTTAAATACTCATGTCCCACAGAATAATCAATAGATAAGCACCCTTCTTCCATGTCTTCTTAGTCTTGCTGGAGGACCCGATGATACATTAGTGGGCTGAGCAGATGATGTGCACACAGCTTCATCTGTGTTGGCAGATTACCTTTTCTCATCAGGACTAAACCAAACATAGTCCCAAACAGCACATGCTGTACACAAAAATACGTCACCTCAATACACAAGGTTCCTACTCTTTTTAGGAAAATTGTTTTCCAGGACATTTTCCTGGAGTTCTGATTGACAACACAGGACAGTACACGCTCAAAACAGTGGTCATCATTTATGAATATTCTGTGTTACTGATACAGCCGGTCTAGACCATACTCTTTATAAAATAATTTACAGAAACCCAACAGTTCCCACTATGAGCAAGCACTTGGCGACTAACTTTGAGCAGGCCCCATCATGCACTGGATGGATTGGTTTTTAAGTTTGCTTTTTTATGTCAGTATGGTCAATATTGGATCAGTCCCACTCTAGCATCAGCATAAAAAAGGGGGATGTTATCAGTCACAGGTATATACACTCTAGACCCAACCTCGCCATTTCATATAAAAATATTTTACCTTGTTGTTTGGGCACCTCCTTTCGTCCAATTAAATCCCAGTTGGTTGCTCCAAAGATGAGCAGTTGACCCTTTACCTTTGGACACTCAAGTTTCTGTAAAAAGGACACAGTGAGGTCAATGACAAAGTCAGTGTTGTCTAAACTCAAAAAACTAATTATTTCAACAACTGCAGCTGGATCACAGCATCTGTGAATGGATTAAAGGAACACTCTAAAATTTGAGAAATAAAGAAATAACACTTTTGTTTTAACCTTGATTTCCAAGTTTGAAGATATGCCCATGTTGTTTTTTTCCCATGAATTTCTAACCAACTGCTGATGAACAAGGACTTTTTTATCAATACAATATGCATTACAAGACTATTTTTCTCAACAGCAAGAAGATAAAAGAAAACTACATTTCACGCCAAGGGTCAAACATGAAGAGTAAAATAATAAAAATACATAAGCAGATGCTGGTTGGAAGTCATTGTTATAAAAAAGGTACTAATTCAATATTCTGACTTCTTACTTTGTCAAAATCACAAGATACTTGCGAGAATTGAATGTGTCTGCCCCACTTCCCCCAATCAATTTATTGGCCATTCATAGGTGACAGGTCATACAATAAATGTACATTTTAAATTGCAAAGACAATTCTGGCAGTTCACTTTAAAAAGACAATTCAGTAACAGACGGTACATCAAACCTACTATTTTCTCTTTGACATCGTCTGCCACAGTGACAGGCTGGAGACCAGACTTGGCAGCAGGTTTCCCAGGTTTCTTGTTGTTCTCCTGCTCGTAGTCAAATTCCTCATCGCTACTAAAGTCCCTCTCTTTCCTTTTGCCGCTTGCCCTCTTCTTTTTCATACCACCATTCCCTGAGACATCTGTCACCTTCTTGCGTGGCATTTTTCAAACAGAAGCTGTTTTTGTGGGAAAGAGGAAGTGATCAGTTTATACAGGGTGCAATTATAATGTGCAATTAAGACTAACAGTACTTGCACTCAAACCAATGGAAATGTAAAAATCAGAGCAAAGAAAATATTTTGAACACGGTAAATGGGAGATTTTACATATAGCATAACAAAAAAGTTGACACCAATTACTACAATTCATTGGCAGGTTGTGGAAGAACGGACATTCTTGAACGCAATAACTTTCACACTACTGCTTTTCGTTAAATTAACTTTACACACTTGAAACAATTGAGGTTTGACTGTCTGTAAACACATACACCGCTACTGACTAGATGACTGCATGTGTGCCTATCTTTAAACAAGGTTAAGAGAAGTAAGTTTACTGGAGATGTTTTAAATAACGTTAGCCATTGTTACCTTTATTGTAAAGAATCAGCCATTAAAGAGAAAACGTGGCCCGTTTTCTTAAATTACGTTCTTTAGTGGCTCTTTAATCAATAGGCAATGCAAACAAGCACCAGAAACCAAAATCAAACAGCAAACTAAAACAGATACCGCTGTCCGTCGAGTACCTAGACTCTGGTAGGTAGCTGCTAGCTTCATTAGGCTAGGCAGCTAACCACTGTCGTTCTTTGTTCACATAATGGTTGGGTAGCAAGCTAACGTTAGCTGACGGGCTAACGTACAACTTGTGAAGTTACAGTTACCGTTACGCAAACGACCTAGACAAAGCTTATATGTTATACCGAAATGGCTAAATCAATTTAACCTAGAGTGAAATAAGTTTAGTGTAAAATTTCTCAAATAACTTACTAGTGTTCATCAAGCTAATGTTACCTCGCTACTGCAAGCTAACAGGCATTCTAAATAAAGACATGGACACTAAAGCTACACGAAACGATGCTACAACAAAAACTTTTTCATTATTTTTTCGATTGGACAAGTCTTACATTTAGCGTACGTATAATTTCTGTGATTTCGAAAAATGTTATTTATAAATGTATAAAGCAAAGAATAAATAAATGTACCGGTGATTTCCTGATTCAGCAGCTCTCTGCCCGTCTCCGGTTTGATTGATTTGAACAAAAGAAGCTGCAGTCTGCTTTCACACCACGTGGTTTGCATTAAGTACTCATACAGGAAACCAAGCACTCACTAATACATACAACTGCAACTTCGTGTCCAACTAGGCCTACAAATACTGTGACGCAAAACACAAATGGACACTCCCACTGAACACAAAACTTCAACTGAACCGATATAAACGTGAATTAAAGAAAGTCTTATTGGCACTGAAGAAAACTTTTATTGAGAAATCAAACACTAGCATAAAAAATGACCAAAACTTGGAACAAAGAATAATGTGATACATTTTTGACCATGTACTATATACGTAATACAACAACAACTCAAGGTTGTATAATAAAAATGAAAGTTTGCAGTTCCTTCACGCTACATACATAAAAAAAGATAATGAAATTCATAGAATAACATTGAAAATAAAATAAACCAGCTATTTATACATACAAACACATATACACCCAGTAAATAATTCTGCAGTGTTTTTTTAAATTAGCATCTGGGGGAATGTAAGCAGGGGCCCGTTTCAGAAAGCACATTCAACAAACTCTGAGTTAAAACCTTAACTCCAGGTAGACCAACTCTGAGCTGTCAAACTCTGAGTTTTCAGTTTCAGAACAGGTGATAACACTTAGTTCAATCAACTCTGAGTCAAGGTAACCCTGAGTGAAGCCTGTGCATGAGGATATAAAAAGCCCTCATCAGTGGAACACAGATAACATGATTCACCATGGCAACAAGTGATAAAAAGCCTCAATCCTCCTACTTCTCCCCAGTGGCGTTGGAAATATTAATGACCGCATATGCAGAAAGTGAGCATATATTTAAAAAAAAAAAAGCAATACTGTGGCAGCAGCAAAAGAGCAGGAGCTCGCGTGGCAGAAATTTGCTGACTGAGTCAATGCATGAGTATTTATTGGAGAAAAAAAACGTTTTGTCTTGAATGTTCCACTCATTCAACAATTATATTCCATATGTGTCTTTGTGCGCACAGGTGCAACCCAACAGGCTCCAAACGGACTTGGCAGCAACTAAAGATGAAATATAAAAATTTAGTTCAAACAGGTAAGGTATAATTTAAGTACAAGCAATTGTGATGTTGTTTAGCCTGCCCTCATTAAACAGCATTTAGTGGCTACATTCAACATGTGATAGATATATTTAAATAATTAGGGAAATCTACTAAACAAAGAAAAATCCCAACACTGCTAGTATTTCATATTGTCTATATGAAAGCAACACCTAAATGCCTTTTATACATACATGTCTTCAAATTTGTGTTTTCTGGATATGTTTAAATTTGACCTCCATTATAGCCAACAGAAAAAAGGCTGAGGCCTGCAAAACAGGTGGCGGTCCACCACCACCTCACAGGCTGAAGAGATGGCCCTCAGTCAGAACAGTGGGCAACCATTGCTGAGGGCCTCTCTGGGGGGAGCTCATCGGACCCAGCCACGCCCCAGGTCACAGGGGCCTACATAAGAGGTAAGTTATTCAAATGAATGGCATGTACATTAATCCTTTTTCTAGTGTTCGCTCAGTAATGCAACTCTTTATTATCAGGTTGCCCCAATAAGTCCATTAAAACGCTCCAATTAATTCAGAACGCTGCAGCACGAGTACTGACAGGAACTAGAAAAAGAGATCACATCTCTCCTGTACTAGCTTCTCTGCATTGGCTCCCTGTAAAATGTAGAATAGAATTTAAAATCCTCCTCCTCATCTATAAAGCTCTTCATGGTCAGGCCCCTTCATATCTTAAAGAGCTCATAGTACCCTTTTACCCCTCTAGAACACTACGTTCTCTGAATGCTGGGCTACTTGTGGTTCCTATAGTCTCTAAAAGTAGAACAGGAGCCAGAGCCTTCAGTTACCAAGCTCCTCTCTTGTGGAACCAGCTTCCATTTGTGGTTCGGGAGGCAGACACCCTCACCACATTCAAGAGTAGGCTTAAGACATTCCTCTTTGATAAAGCTTATAGTTAGGGCTGGATCAGGTGAGTCCTGAACCATCCCTTAGTTATGCTGCTATAGGCCTAGACTATCGGGGGATTTCCCATGGTGCACTGAGCTCCTCCCTTCCTCTCTCTTTCTGCACTCATTCATGTCCCATTAATGCATGTTACTAAGATGTCTCAGAAAGATGTGGTTCAGCATTGACCCACAACTTACAATGACACTAAGCAGACATGGTACTGTGAAATTCAACGTAATTTATGTTCCTTTAGCTAACTGTGAAACAACTTTACAAGGTTTATTTACAATCACAAATCATATCTAGAAATGGAACATAAGGCTGCAGATCACCAAGACAAAAATGGAAATTGAACTGCTGGACCATCAGTTAAAGGTGGGTGACGTGCCCACACGCGGACGATTTTTAATTGTTTCAACAACAAAGGTTTAACAACTGTGCAACATTTGTTGTTCTAGGAAATAAAGAAGACCTCATAAAATGAGAGGCATATTGTCAGTGGGGAGGTGATGAGTCAGTTAGAAATGATTGAAGCATATCATGTCTCTAACAGCTCTTCCATCTCGTGCATAAGCATGGGGGGTGGGGGGGTGGGGGTCAGGATTATTATCTGGATCATTGGGGGAAAGAGTAGGACATTGTTCTCCTCTAATAGTGGCAATGTTGTGGAGAACCACACATGCCACTATAATGTCACAAGCCCTTTCTGGGGTGACCCTGAGCCTACGAAGGCACTGGAACCGGGCGTTGAGGATCCTGATGGTCATCTCCACTCTGGCTCGTGTCCTGCAGTGAGCCAAGTTGTAGTGTTGCTGTGGGTCAGTGTCAGGGTAAGGGGTCAGCAGATAGAGCTGGCAGGGGTACCCTTGGTGTCTGAGTAGGTAACCATCGAACTCTCCTATGGTAATACAAGATACAGTTTAATCTTTCAGTTACAATAGGAGGAAACAAAATATTGATAATAGGATATAGCTATATACTGTGTATAAACTCAGCCAATCAGGAGGCGTGTAACACTCAGCCAGCAAGTAAGGTGGCGTGTAACACTCAGCCAGCCAATCAGGAGGCCTTTGACACTCAGGCAGCCACTCAGGAGGCCTTTGACACTCAGCCAGCCCATCAGGAGATGTGTAACACTCAGCCAGCCAATAAGGAGGCGTGTCACACTAAGGCATTCAATCAGGAGGCATGTAACACTCAGCCAGTCAATAAAGAGGCGTGTAACACTCCGTCAGCGAGTCAGGTGGCGTGTAACACTCAGTCAGCCAATCAGGAGGCCTTTAACACGAGGTCAGCCAATCAGGAGGCATGTAACACTCAGGCAGCCAATGAGGAGCCATGTAACACTCAGCCACCCAATCAAGAGACGTGTAACTCTCAGCCAGCCGATCAGGAGGCGTGTAACACTCAGGTAGCCAATCTGGAGGTTGTTGACACTCAGCAAGCAAATCAGGAGGCGTGTAACACTCAGCCAGCAAAGTAGGAGGCGTGTCACACTCAGGCAGCCAATCAGGAGGCGGGTAACACTCAGCCAGCAAAGTAGGAGGCGTGTCACACTCAGGCAGCCAATCAGGAGGCGGGTAACACTCAGCCAGCAAAGTAGGAGGCGTGTCACACTCAGCCAGCAGAAAATGAGGCGTACAACACTAAGCCAGCCAATCAGGAGGCGTGTAACACTCAGCCAGCCAATCAGCATGCATGAAACATTCAACCAGCCAATCAGGATGCATGTAACACTCAGCCAGCCAAAAAAGAGACATGTAAAACTCAGTCATCGAATCAGGAGACATTTGACACTCAGCCAGCGAACCAGGAGGACTTTGACACTCAGCCAGAAAATCACAATGCATGTAACACTCAGCCAGCCAATCAAGGTGCATGTAACACACAGCCAGCTAATCAGGAAGCATGGAACACTCCACCAGCCTATCAGAAGGTGTGTTACACTTGGCCAGCCAATCAGGAGGCCTTTATACTCAGCCAGCCAATCAAGGTGCATGTAACACACAGCCAGCTAATCAGGAAGCATGGAACACTCCGCCAGCCAATCAGAAGGCGCGTTACACTTGGCCAGCCAATCAGGAGGCCTTTACACTCAGCCAGTATATAGGGAAGCGTGTCAATAAGAAGGCCTTTGACACTCAGCCAACCAATCAGGAGGCATGTAAGACTCCGCCAGCCAACCAGGAGGCCTTTGAAACTCAGCCAGCCACTGAGGAGGCGTATAACACACAGCCAGCAAATCACAAGGCATGTAAGACTCCGCCAGCCAACCAGGAGGCCTTTGGCACTCAGCCAGCCACTCAAGAGGCGTGTAACACACAGCCGGCCAATCAAAAGGGCCTTGACGCTCAGCATGATAGACTGGTTTTTTGTGTCTCTCTCACTTAGCTTAGTTGTAATGGACAAAACTATCAAAAGGCGTGTAACACTCAGCCAGCAAGTCAGGTGGTGTGTAACACTCAGCCAGCCAATCAGGAGGGCTTTGACACTCAGCCAGCCAATCAGGAGGCATGTATCACTCAGCCAGCCAATCAGGAGGCGTGTTACACTCAGCCTGCCAATCAGGAGGCCTTTGAACCTCAGCCAGCAAATCAGGAGGTGTGTAACACTCAGCCAGCAAATCAGGAGGTGTGTAACACTCAGGTTGCCAATCTCGAGGCCTTTGACACTCAGCCAGCCAATCAAGAGGCGTGTATCACTCAGCCAGCCAATAAGCAGGTGTGTAACACTCGGCCAGCCAATCAGGAGCTGTTTAACACTCAGCCAACCAATCAGGAGGTGTATAAAACTAAGCTAGCCAATCAGGAACCGTGTAACACTCAGACAGCCAATCAAAAGGGCTTTGACATTCAGACAGCCAATCAGGAGGAGTGTCACACTTTGCCAGCCAATCAGGAGGCGTGTCATACTCAGCCAGCCAATCAGGAGGCCTTTGACACTCAGCCAGCCAATCAGGAGGTGTGTAAAACTCAGCCAGCCAATCACAAGGTGTGTATGACTCAGCTAGTCAATCAGGAGGCGTGTAACACTAAGCAAGCCAATAAGGAGGCGTGTCACACTCAGGCAGCCAACACTCAGACAGGCAACCAGGAGGCCTTTGACACTCAGCCAGCCAATCCGGAGGCGTGTCACACTCAGTCAGCCAATCAGGAGGCGTGTAACACTCTGCCAGCCAATCAGCAGCTGTGTAACACTCAGCCAGAAAATCAGGAGGCGTGTTATACTCAGCCAGCCAATCAGGAGGCCTGTGACACTCACCCAGCCAATCAGGAAGCGTGTAAGACTCAGCCAGCCAATCAGGAGGCCTTTCACACTCAGCCAGCCAGTCAGGAGGCGTTTAACACTCAGCCAGCCAATCAGGAGACCTTTGACACTCACCCAGCCAATCAAAAGGCGTGTAACACTCAGTTAGCCAATCACAAGGTGTGTATGACTCAGCCAGTCAATCAGGAGGCGTGTAACAATAAGTCAGCAAATAAGGAGGCGTGTAACACGCAGCCAGAAAATACGGAGGCGTGTCACACTCAGGCAGCCAACACTCAGCCAGCCAATCAGGAGGCGTGTAACACTCAGTCAGACAATCAGGAGGCCTTTGACACTCAGCCAGCCAATCAGGAGCCGTGCAACTCTCAGCCAGCCAATCAGGAGGCATGTAACACTCAGCCAAGCCAATTAGGAGGCATGTATGACTCAGCCAGTCAAACAGGTGGGGTGTAACACTCAGCCAGCCAAGCAGGACGCCTTTGACCCTCAGACAGCAAATCAGGAGGTGGGTAACACTCAGCCAACCAATCAGGAGGCGTATAAAACTCAGCTAGCCAATCAGGAACCGTGTAACACTCAGCCAGCCAATCAAAAGGGCTTTGACATTCAGGCAGCCAATAAGGAGGCGTGTCACACTCAGTCAGCCAATCAGGAGGCGTGTAACACTCAGCCTGCCAATCAGGAGGCCTTTGAACCTCAGCCAGCAAATCAGGAGGTGTGTAACACTCAGCCAGCAAATCAGGAGGTGTGTAACACTCAGGTTGCCAATCTCGAGGCCTTTGACACTCAGCCAGCCAATCAAGAGGCGTGTATCACTCAGCCAGCCAATAAGCAGGTGTGTAACACTCAGGCCAGCCAATCAGGAGCTGTTTAACACTCAGCCAACCAATCAGGAGGTGTATAAAACTAAGCTAGCCAATCAGGAACCGTGTAACACTCAGACAGCCAATCAAAAGGGCTTTGACATTCAGACAGCCAATCAGGAGGAGTGTCACACTTTGCCAGCCAATCAAGAGGCGTGTCATACTCAGCCAGCCAATCAGGAGGCCTTTGACACTCAGCCAGCCAATCAGGAGGTGTGTAAAACTCAGCCAGCCAATCACAAGGTGTGTATGACTCAGCTAGTCAATCAGGAGGCGTGTAACACTAAGCAAGCCAATAAGGAGGCGTGTCACACTCAGGCAGCCAACACTCAGACAGGCAACCAGGAGGCCTTTGACACTCAGCCAGCCAATCCGGAGGCGTGTCACACTCAGTCAGCCAATCAGGAGGCGTGTAACACTCTGCCAGCCAATCAGCAGCTGTGTAACACTCAGCCAGAAAATCAGGAGGCGTGTTATACTCAGCCAGCCAAT
>NW_026136715.1:29857046-29885359 GCF_905237075.1 Dicentrarchus labrax
TGAATCAGTCAGGGATGTGCACCTTGACATTGAATGCCTCAAGTCATTTTAGCTTTGGGTTATGGCTAGCATGTTTGTCAGGTTAGTGATTATAGTAACCATTTTTGATTATCCAACGTGGTTGATTATACCATATTTTTGATTATTATCTGTAGCTCATATTCATAGTCCCAGTTGTTACATTGTTGAGGTGGTAATAATCTCACTGTCATCATCTTGACATTGAATATCTGGTTCAGGCCTTACAAAACACGAGCACCGATTTTCAGTCTTCTTTTCTTTTTTTTTCTTTTTTTGACACCAAAAGCATTTTGAAGTTAATTCTTATTTAAATTTCTGACATTTTCTTCTCTTAGTCAGTAAGTAAAAGACACAGGGGCCCCACAGATCTGACTTAGAGGCACTGGTATAAATAGACTGAAAGGAATACATACACCAATTTGTTAAAAGATTGTTTCATTTTTATACAACCAAAAATGGAATCAGAATAATTTGAGAGATCCTCTACATATCCTACATTAAGTGGCTTTTAAACCAAGATAAAGAGTGTAACACCAGCATTAATTAAGATGCACAACAGGTACCATTGTTGACTCCACCCCTTCTACCTGCCCAGCTGGGAAAAGCAGTGAAGATCCCCATAAAAAGAGAGTGAAAGAGGGCAAGTGCAAGTGACTCCTCCACACACAGAGATACTGTAAGATAAACTGATACACTGATACACCAGTCATCCTTCTTGGCAAACATGGATGTATTCTGGGTCTAGACTGGGTTTGGTCCACTCCACTGTCCTGGAACTGGTACTGTCGGGAGGGTCAAGGTAACATGGTAGAAGCTACGATTGGCTGATGTGAACAAATGAGCTGTGGTTGCCCTGTAAGGAGAGGAAACAAAGTTGGTTGCAAATAGATGGAATTTTAGTCACAGGTGTGACTATGTAGTTTTCAGACATGCTAGAGATGGCCCGCTGTGGGTTTTCTGTGGGCAGTGTGGACAGAGGTACATCACACTATGTAGTCCCATTTTGCCCCATGCAATTTACCCAAATTTTTGTTTCTGGTGTTTCTGGGTTTCCATGCAGGCTTGATGTTTGGCTGCACCCATTGTGGGCTGATATGTGTGCAAGATTAGACATTTTCTTTGGAAAGCTGCTAAATGCTCCCTCTGCTGGTCAGATGCATAACATGTTGACTAATGTTCTGTTTTCCCTCTCAGGTGTAGCTGATCTGCTCATCTCTCATCTAGAGAGAAACAATAAAGAGGGGGCAGGGATTTTTTCTCAGTCTCTCTGTTCCACTTTCCAATCTATAGGCATGCAGCATTTGCAACTGGAGTCCCAGGGAAGTTGACTCCAGTTTTCTGTTAGTTGTTTAGTTATCTAGGCTTCCCTGGGTGGCTTACCTTCCTTTTTACATTTTGGCCGGCCCATCAGACCTTTGTTATCAGTATTATTATTTGAGACCTATTATTATGTCTCATGTCATTTATCTGGAAACATGCAATGAAAAATGACTCACAACTGGACAATTCAATTAATCCTCACTTTTTACCTTACCATATCAGCTGTGGATTGCTGGTTGTAAGAAATGGTAACTATTTTTCAGAGATTATGCGTTGTTGTGAAACAACTACTTTTGTCATATGATTGGACGGTCCATTCATTTTTCTTTATCTTACTTGGCTCATAAAGTTAGTCACAGTATGAACGGGTGAATTGGTGTTGACTTTTGCATGTTCTTGTTCTTCTTTTCCAAACCAGTTGAACAGACACATTTTCTTCTGTGAACCGAGGGATAAGGAAGAGGCTGCTGAGACACATTCAGTTTCCTTTTATTTAAACTTAATTCAGAAGAATTCACACTTGTTTTTAAATTTGTTTTTAAAAAGTAACATGACAAATACAGCGGAACTGAAACCGTCAGTCAAGGAGTCTAAATGCCAACATATTTAGCCTCAATAATTAAAGCTTTCTTTCTGCTTTTACTTAGTAATTACTGTTAGGGATGTCGGCGCGCGCAAGATGATGTATAACAACAACAACAACTACACTAGACTGGTTGGCTGCTAACCGTGGCTAACAAGCAAACAATTTAAAGCTGAATGATTTTAATATTAACACAAAATAAGTGCAATGCACCTTAAATATTTTACCCTGCTATGAGCTGTTCCTTAACCAAACTAACAACTGGCTTAGAATTTACATTAGCACTCCTTCAGGTGAATAATACAATTAAACACATTAACCAAAGATAGCGATAAGCGAGATATGTTATGTTGTTACCTAACAGCAGAGCTGCCAACTCTCACACTTTCGCAGTGTGACACACGGTTTTGCCTGTTTTCACACACACTCATGCCACACATCCAATTTCTCACGCAAAAAAATCCGATCTCGGGCCGTTTTGGTCCCCTGCAGTTTTTACCGTCCAAAAACAATGTTACACTGTAGTAAAGAGAGACTAGCACCAAGCGGAAAAGGGCCGCGCAAGCTGAAGCCTGTTAGTTTAGACCCGCCCACAAGCTCCTCGATTGGCTCTGCTGTTTGTTTGTGATTGGCCGTCCCCGCTGTCACTCCATCTTGCTCGCACACCGGTCTGCTGGAGCTGCCCAGGTAATATCAGAGGTTTCATTTACATTCATGTTTGAATCGGTGTCCATGTGCATATATGTTTGTGTGTGTGTGTGTGTGTGTGTGTGTCCAAAATGTTTATTCTCTATTTACATTTACATTATTTACAACCAGTCAAACCAAAAAAGGGAACAGTAAACGTAAAAGTAGCAATAGAAAACTAGAAGAACTACTATTGTGTATTGTGTAATGGGGGCGCCCGCTGGTTAGCTCAGTCGGCGACCCATATACAGAGTTGCAGATCGGATTCGAACCCGCCCCGCTGCCCCCCTGCTGCGTGTCTTGAATCTTGAAATAAATTATTTGTTTGTGTGTGAACATGATTCAGTGTGGTGAAAGCTGTCATAACAAGCAGCAGGAGAGCACCTTGTTAACCTTGTGGTATACTGCATGCTCACAATATCGGGTCATTGCATTGTTTATTTAATCACAGTTTAATACCATACCGGCTTTGGGCCTCCCCACAAACCACCAGAATGCAGGGTACAACATGGGAACAACATCAAATGAATTCCAATTCTCTGATATCTGCGCCACCAACTTGTGTGGCTGCGTGCGCGGCATCATTTTGGTCACCCCCGACAAAATCTCACTCCAAGGTTTTTTGAAAAGTTGGCAGGTATGTAACAGTTTTGGTGTAAAAAGCCTGCACATATATCGGTATCGGGTGATATCAGTATCGGAAATTGAGAGTTGGACAATATCCGAACTGAAATAACAACATATCTGTATAAAAGTATAAGGTCAAAGTGCAATCATTTCAATACCATCCGAGTGTCCGTGTATAATTATGATTCAAAAGTAATACTAAGTCAGCTGTGAAATAAAGCTACATGTTGTTTGTCAAGATTAAACTCTGCCTATCTGCGTTTTATGATGGACCAGGTTGACCATAAACTGTGAAGCGGTTGGTTACTGGTTTATTTATTTATTGTTCTACAAAACAGGGATGTACACCAAAATGCTAGTTGTAGTCCTTTAATACTACTCACAAAACAAATATTGAATATTAAATAGATATAATATATCAGTAGTCTATACAGCAGCAGAATTTTTTTCATAATTTTCCAGATCAGGGTCAGTGCTGTCTTCCTCTGGGCTCTCCGCAGCCACCTCACGGACATCACAAAATATTTTGGTCAGTTTATTATTTGAACATATTTATGATGGTTAAACTGTAACATGATTTTAAAAAAGACTGAAAAAAAAAGATTTGCTTTGCATGCATTCATTGGTTTCGCACAAAAAACACTTTGACATAATAATGTGAATCTTGCATAAGGATCTTAATACAACAGGTGCAGCCTCTCACAATTTTAATGGATAATCAGCCTATGCCTGAATTATGTCCAACAATATTACAGTAAAGTGGAAATATTTACAGAATTTCATGTACAAAAGGGCCCACACAGGAAAGTCAAATACCCATCAGAGAAGTATCCTCTGGCTAAAGAGGTGAAGAAAAAATATATATATTCAAAAGAGGGGAAAACACCACACAGAACCACAATATTGAAAAAGAACTAAGATAAAAAACTGACAAATGTCAACAGGGATAACTGAGTGTTACAATAATCTCCCTCCTCTCTTTGACTGAAGTTTGCTCTCAATCTCCTCTCTCTGTTTCTCTATATCCTCCATTTGGTTCTTAATTTTCTCCATGTGTTTCTCTACTTTTTCCTTCCTTTCTGTTATTCTTTTAACCTCATCCATTGTGCTCTTCATCAGTCTGTCTGTGTTCATGTGCAGTTGTTGATGTTCTTGCTTTCTCTATGTGAACAGAGACAGTGTAGTTTTTTTTTAGAAAACACATGTTAAACTACATTAGACAAAGAAACAAAACATAAATGTTAAAATAAGAAATATTGGTTCATTCATGTCATTTTACTTCTCTTCTAAGAAACATTTTAAAATAAGACACAAACCATTTAAAACAGGAAGCATCATTTCATTTTTACTCTACATGGCAAGTTTTGAAACTACATTATGAAGAGAAGGTCAGAATTTTTATTGATATTGATAAATGAAAACTGGGTTTACTTTTATACTGTTTTGTGATGACTTGCTTAATTATATCATGTCCACAGCATAAGAGTTTGAAAATGCATTGTTTAAAAAAGTCAAATACATTCTTGGCTCACTGATTTCCGACCGAGCGACTGCAAGAACAAACATGAAGCCAAACAACACACTGAAGGCAATAGAAGCAGCACAATTAGATGTGGCCATGAAGAAATTCTCTGAAATATTAGAAGACAACAACATTATATATTATATATATTATAGCTAGACAACATGTTTGACAGAAAACTGAAGGTCTGTGTGTGTTTCACTGAAGCTGAAACTTCTGGTTTGAGAAATAATTTCTACCTGGAACATAGATGTGTGTCTCTCTGGTCTGGTTGATGTCCTTCTGTTGGACTCTACAGGTGAAGTTGTTGCTGTGTCTCTTCTCCACAGTCACTCTGCTGCTGACAGTATAGAGGTCATCAGGACCTCTGACTGTCTCTGTAGGTCCAGCAGAGAGGAGGTTTCCCTCACCATCCAGCCAGACCACCTCAGGCTCTGGATACCAGCCTTTAGACCTACAGTCTAACATCACTGCACTGTTGGCCTTATGGATGCCTGATAAGTTGATTCCAGGTGAGGAGACAGAACCTGATGATGAGAGACAAATTATTGGTCCAATCCTCGAATGATGCAACATCTTCTCAGGACAGTGAACCCGACTGATATTTAAAGCACTTTTTTGGTCAAAGTAGAAAAATTGCAGTCAATGTACTTACCGACAAGAAGTTCAAGAAAATATTCTTTATTCAGTTTTGGAATGAAGCATCTGTATCTCCCGTTATCAGAGATGGTCACTTTGTACAGGTTCAGTGAAAGGTCTCCAAGCTTCAGTCTATCATTGGACAATAACACTCTTCCCTTATACGCCTGGTTTTGGTCAGTCAGAAGTTCTTGACCATCATGCCACACATAGACAAATCTGGGCTCCAGGTCAGGTCTCCCCAATTCCATCGTCATGGAAACAGCATCCACAGGAGGTTCCAGCTGACACGGCAAAACAATGTCACCACCGACCATCACTACGACTGGCTGTAGTGGACCAATCTGCTGCACCTGACCTGGAAAAAAGTATAGTTCTATCGTATTAGAACGAGCACATTTACTTCATTGACCTATCACTATTAACATAAACTGATGATGGGTTCTGTTGAGTGTCAAGGAGTTACCTCTGTGTGTGTGTGTGTGTGTGTGTGTGTGTGTGTGTGTGTGTGTGTGTGTGTGTTACCTCCACAACGTGTTAAAAGAATGCTGACAGCCAAAACACAGATGGTTCCTAGGAATCCATCCTTAATGTTAACCATCCTGGAGTGTTGCATACACAGTTACTAAATATTAAGAAAACAAAAAACAAACAAAAACAGATTTTAGAAGCTGCAGCTGTTATAAAAAGCTTCTGCAGACGTGAGAACAGAGCAGATAGAACAATGTGGTTTAACAGTCACACTCTTTTAAACTGCTCGCTGTTAAAAATACACTGATGATGTGACCGAGACAAAGACCCCAGGTACAGACTGAGGGGGACGATGGACAAGATGTTTATAAAAAGCTTGACTAATTTAGATTGTCAATGCAGGTTGACTGCCAGTAAGTGTGTTTCTATTCAGATGCAACAAAAGTAAGAAAAACAAAACAGAAATATCTGAAGAGCTTGAATTTTATAGCCAACACGAATGTGTATAACTTTTTTTGATTATGTTTGGCATATACTAAGCTCTACTGTGTTTGATTCTAGTTACACAGAGTCCAAATGATGTTCATGTATGTACACAAAAAAAATGTCTGGGTGTGATTTCCAAACAATGAGATGGAAACAAATTACAACATCACTGTAGCTGAGTAAAGTATTAAATGGTCAAAATGAGCTCTTATGATACTGCACATGGCTTTATGGGAGTGAAAAATACAATAATCACTATAATTACATTAATTTCCTCAATTTATTAAAAATACTGTGTAAGTAACGGAGAGACAATTGATGCTTTAAAGTGATGCAAAATAACATGTTCAAAACCAAACTTTTTTGCGACAGTATGAAAAGATACAAATCACTGTAACAGTGTGATTTGATGGCGCTGGTGAGGTCAGCAGCCGTCGTACTTGCTCCGACACTTTCTTGTATATAGTGCTTTTTGCTTTAATTTTTAATTTATTTAGTCCACCTACCCTGTGTCATATCACTTATGACAGACAGGCACTCATAAACATTGGATTACAGTACTCAAACTTTTTTATACGAACACTTTCTTCCGACCCGGCGTGGCCCCCAGACATCCTGCGCCAGGGAGCCGACACAAACAAAGGAGGACGCGGGAGCCCCAGGTCACGCAGAAGGCCTAGGGGGAAAAGAGCTGGTGTAAGAGAAAGGCTAAGGCGAAGAGCACACCACACCCCACTGCCTAGTATTTTGCTAGCCAATGTCCAGTCACTGAAGAACAAGCTGGATGAACTCAGGGCCAGGATACAGTACCAGAGGGACATACGGGACTGTAACATCATCTGCCTCACCGAGACATGGCTGACTCCTCTCGTACCGGACTTCGGCATTCGACCTGTGGAGTTCCTTACAGTTCACTGCACAGACAGCCGTGGACTTTAACACTGCTAACTTGAAAAAGGTGATACCAGAGTTTACTCAACACATCGACTGCCCCACCAGAGGAGTAAGGACTCTGGACCACTGCTACTCTCCATTCAAAGAAGGCTACAAAGCAAAACCTCTCCCCCTTTTGAAAAGTCGGATCACGCCGCTGTTTTTCTCATGCCTAAATACAAACAAAGGCTGAAGCAGGAACGCCATGCAGTGAGAGAAGTGACACGGTGGACCGATCAATCAGAGGCCGCTCTGCAGGGTGCACTGGACTCAGCCGACTGGGACATGTTTCACAGCAGTGTGGGTGGAGAGGAGTTTACGGAAGCGGTTGTGGGATTTATCGGAAAAGTTGTGGATGATACCACGCCAAGGAGGACCATCAGGACTTTTCCTAACCAGAAGCCCTGGGTGGATAGATCTGTCCGCGATGCTCTGCATTCCTGCACCGCTGCCTATAACTCGGGACTTGCCACTGGGAACATGGAGGAATACAAGTCGGCCTCTTACAGTGTCTGCAGAGCCGTGAAAGAGGCTAAACACCGCTACGGCCAAAGACTGGAGAGACTGATGGAACAGTCTGATTCCAGGGGACTGTGGCAGGGACCCCCCCCCCGGTGAGTGCTGACGCTTCACTGGCTGACAAACTCAACAACTTTTTTGCACGCTTTGAGTCAGGAAACTGACTGCTCGCTGTGCTCCCAGCCGGAGGGGAGGACACACTCGCTGTGATGGAGCATGACGCGAGGAGGGTGTTTAAAAGTGTGAACACCAGGAAAGCGGCTGGACCAGACGGGATTAGTGGACGTGTCCTAAAAACCTGTGCTGATCAGCTGGCACCTCTGTTTACAGTGATATTCAACCTCTCACTCAGACAGTGAGTGATCCCAACCTGCTTTAAGAAATCCATAATAGTCCCTGTCCCAAAGAAACCACACCCCAGCAGTTCCAATGACTTCAGGCCCATAGCCGTCACATCTGTGGTGATGAAATGTTTTGAGAGACTGATCAAGACATTCATCACCTCCACACTGCCCACCACCCTGGATCCACTACAGTCCGCATACCGGCCGGACAGATCCACAGATGACACCATAACCTTCCTCCTCCACAAGACCCTCTCCCATGTAGACATTGGCAAGGGAAACTATGTGAGAGTGCTGTTTATTGACTACAGCTCAGCATTTAATACTATAGTCCCCTCCAGACTGGCCTCCAAACTGCTTGACCTGGGTCTGGACTCCTCCCTGTGCAGACCACAGGTGGTTCGAGTGGGTCACCACACTTCAGCCCCCCTGACTCTAAACACTGGATCCCCCCAGGGCTGTGTGCTCAGCCCTCTGCTGTACTCGCTGTACACACAGGACTGCGAGGCCACGTCAGACTCCACACCGCTGTTGTAGGACTAATCTCCCACGATGACGAGACAGCCTACAGGAGGGAGGTCTCCCACCTGATGGACTGGTGTCGGGAGAACCACCTCCTGCTGAACGTCAGCAAAACTAAGGAACTGATTGTGGACTTCAGCAGGAAACAGCAGAGGGACTTCCATCCACTCACTATCTGTGTCTCTGAGGTGGAAAGAGTGGACACTTTCAGATACCTGGGAGTGACCATCTCACAGGACCTGTCATGGACTCATCACCTGAACACCATTGTGAAGGAAGCCAGACAGTGTCTCTACCTCCTCAGACGCCTCAGAGACTTTAAGGCCAGTACACACCAATCCGATTATCGGCCGTCGGACATCGTCAGACAGGCGGGCGAGGTCGGTGGCTTGAGTACAATTGGCCAGTGGCCGTCGGCCTCAATGACCAATCTGATTGGTGGAGTGCTAGCCCTTGACTAGCGAATCAGTGAGTGCACGAGAAAACCGGAAGTGGCGATGGTAAACAACGCCAGTATCTTTGTTATTATCGTATTTTCCGTTCAGCGAGTAATGACAATAACGATCATTCTTGACTACTATCAACACTCTCTGATGAAAACAATGACGAACGACAGCGTGCTCTGTGTTTACTAGGTCTAGAGTGATCAGTCATTTCCGGTTTTCATTTTTTTTGGGCGACAACACAGATTAGTGCCGCCTGCTGTTATGGGGACGTATTACGCCTCGCTCACCCGCAGAACGTACACTCTAGTTGACGTCGTTTTGGTGTGTTCGGAGGAATTTTTTTGACCAACCCGGGGAGACGGGAGCCGACTGAAGGGTGGTTCGTTCTGCAGAGCGGACCATCAGAACCCCCCTTCCCAACCTGCAGGACATTTACACCAAACATTGCAGGTTAAGGGCCAAGAAGATCCTCAAACAGCCCAGTCACCCCGGACACTCTCTCTTCTCTCTACTACCATCAGGTCGGCGTTTCCGATGCCTGAGGACAAAGACTGAGAGGCTGAAGAAGAGTTTCTATCCACATGCCATCCGCCTGCTCAACTCTGAGCCTTAACCGGACTTAAAAACCACTGCACCACTGCACTTTACTCACATAGCTGCTTTCAATGCTGTAAATGTGTGTATATATACGAGCTACCCCCTCTCTTTACACTTGGAGTTTACAGTCTATATTTTATATTACAGTCTATATTTTATTTTATTTTTCTCAGTTTTATATTTACACTTATATTGTTTACCTTGTGTGTTATGTGCAATTACTACTGTTTTACTGTAGTATTTTTTTTTTTTACCACTGGCTGCAGGTACAAAGAATACATTTCACTGTGCATTGTACTATGTATAACTGTGCATGTGACAAATAATATAATATATATATAATAATAATAATATCTTATCTTCTCCTCTTTCCTTCAGTCGGATGTCTGCTCTCAGTGGCCTGATGTGTTTCCTGGAAGGAAATACAAATAGCTTGAAAAAAACTATTTTTAAACTTTTTGACCTCTTGTCTTCATCATTTGTGGTATAATTTGCAGAAGGTTTAAATCTAAATAAAACAAAGTACTTTTAATGTTCAGCTTTGTTCAAACAGCCACTGATGGTGTGTATAAAGCTTTATCTTTCCTTGATATTACTGTATTGCACTCTGCTGTCATGTCTCCAATCTCCACAGTGGCAGAGGTACAGCAACTGTTATGCTGACCTTTTGGTGGTCAAATGGGAAATGAAGGAAACAGATGCTGCATCAGCCCCAGGCTTACCTGCCATAAAGTTTAGGGTTCCCACTCCCCTGCTGTAAACGTCCAAAGCCTTACATCTCATAGTCCCTCTGTCAACTGTCTTATATGTAGATGGCTAAATAAACCTACTGAGGGGCCCTTCTTCTCTTTCTGTGGTTTTCTCGTGTGGTTTATAACTGAGATGATCAAATTAACACTTGCATAAGTACTCAATCATTTCCCTTTTTAACATTATGCCACATCTATTCTTTCATCCCATTGTTGCCATGAGAAAAGATGAAGTTTAATTTATTTATTTTTTATTTCCTTAATTTTTCATCTTTTGAATTAAATGCGTTGATTGTATTGTTTTTGACAGAGGTAGCACTGTAATAAAAAATATATTTTGTGAAGCCACGCTTGCCAACCACACTAAACTTTGCATCCACCTTTCCACCTGCTCTGTGCCTGTCAGTGCACACAAGCATGTAAATGAATATACAGCCATGTAAGCACCCTAAACACATCAGTGCTTTGAGCCAAACGCTTATGGGAGGCATGTAAAGACTAAACTTCTTGTCCCACCACCACATAACATTTTTTGTTGTTAGTATTTTTGGAAAATACTGTGGAACCTACTGTATAGATTTATAGATTAGCTTTCATTTGTGCAAAGCGAAGACTTTCCAAACTATGATTTTCCTGTTTGTGCCTATAGTCTTTAAGTCTGCATCACTTGGAATCTGACACAGTGCTCCCATTGAAATAGAACAGAGACGAACATCACGCCGCGCTTAGTCGCACAAAGGATCTTGCCCTGTGAACTTGCTGTGGTTTTGTTCAGACAGAACTTTAATACCTGTGCCATTGAATACATACCTCGCTCCTTTCTTTTCACAGATGCATATGTCACATTGTGTTGAGTATCTAAATCACCACCTCTGTCTGAAAAATAGGAAAACCAAACCCAAAGCAATCATTTGCAATTAAAAACAAATAAAAATCTAAACTTTGTACAAGAAAGTAGCATATTTGACCAAAACAGGAAGAAAGGGGTATACATACAGTGTGTACCTGTGCACATATAGGTCCAGTGTGTAGGATTTAGTGGCATCTAGTGTAGTTACAGATTGCCACTCCCTTGTTTCACCCTCACCTTCCAAGTGCGAAGGAGAAACTGACCGTGAATCACGCAAAAAACGCAAACGTGCCTATCTACAGCCAGTATTTGGCTTGACCATTCTGGCTACTGTAGAAACACATTGCAATTCAACATAAAGGACCCTGTAGAAGACAATCCGTGGCAACAAAAACACCATGATTCCTATTAATATTATATTCCATTTCTGACAATACAACCTCCTAAATGTTACACACTTGACCTTTAACTATAACTACACAACATTAAATTAATCAATAATCAATGATAGTGTTGCCTACATAACATAAATAAATTAATAAAATGTTCTGAGGTGTAGAACTATCCCCTCTTGAACTCTACATTCAGAAATGTACCTCTGGTGGTGCTTCCTTCAGCTTTGTCCTCAGTACTTCTGTGTTTCCTGCATTTCAGTAGTCCTAGTCCCAACACCAACAGCAGGAGGGCCACCAGTAAAGAAGTGCCAGCAATCCACAGTGGGGTGAGTGGATCAGGTGAGGGACTAGGGGAAGGATGAGTCCCTTCATCAGGTTCTGAAAAGACTTCATGATGCAGTTGTTTTTCTGATTTGAGAACAGCATTTATTTAGTATATTTTTAACCTTAAATCAAACCATTAACTTCTTATTGAAAGTGTCCAGCAGTTAAAAATGTTCACAGTCTGGATTTCCATATGAAGAAAAAGGACTGAAAATAACTTTTTATGGACAATATCTCATCAGACACATTATTCAAAGGTTTTTGCTCAGTCTTAAAACATGGAGGGTTCCTTTAAAATAACTCTGGTCCATCTCTGTTTCTGGGCATTAAAAGATTTACTGAGATGGAAACAGTAAATTCAAATAAAACTTCTTATAATGTTAAATCAAAACAAATGATTGAAAACCTGTGGTAACCGTGACAACAGCAAATGCTGTTCAATATGTTTCCTGTGACTGCAGAAGCCACCTCATGCTTTTCCAGCAGAATCTTTTTAAGTTGACATGACACTAATTTTCTCTATGCCTCACCTCTTTTATCTCATACACTCACCCACTTCTCTCTCATGATCAAGTCAAAATGGTCCCAGTCTGCCCTCTGCAGTCAATCAGAACACAAAGACTTTTATTGTGGTGGCCAGTCTGACAAGGAAGTCACCTGACCCCTAACTGTTTATTGACCTAAGAAACATATACCTCTGATACAACAGGGGGAGGAATTTGCAGTTACTGCATCAATTCATCATCTATAACCACTATTACAGCTCACAAGTGCAAAGCTGAGGTATACATACAACTACACCAAATGTACTTCTTTGTGTTATGTTTAACTTCTTTAACTTTTTGTCTTTATTCATCATAACTTTTCCTACAGTCTGCTGTTGAACTGTTTAGTCTGGGTGTAAATGAAGGAGTTTTTGTTTCCATGATAGACAAAATCATAATCATAATATTGGCATTTTGATTTTAGCCTATATAAGTGTGGTTATAGGCTAAAATGAGATAAATAAAATAAGCATGCACACAGTGTTGTTAACATAGTCTAAGATGCAGTAGACGTGCACATGACCCAAGGCTACAATAGACAGTAAAACTAGGTAAACACACCTTATTTGATTACCGTTGAGCATGTACCATATGTTTTATTTGAGGACTTTGCTGCACCCTGAGGTGATCTGAAGCTTTGACACCACCTAACAGGTACAGAAATTGTTCTCTTATTTTAACATTTCTTTGTGGAATGTGTGACTTTTTATTACAAAATGTAAAGGTTATTTGTGAAATAATTTAAAGAGATTGAACAGCAATCCCTGGCTGCAGTTCTAGCTTTAAGTAGAAGTACTTCTTAAACTGCTATTACTGCAACACAGAACACACTCAGGTACAAGACATCTTGTTTGTAGTGCCTTATGTCCATGTTTTTATTTCTGTATTCTGTATTTTCTCTTTATTAAAAAGCTTCATTAAATTAAGAGACTCTTTATCTGTACCAATTCAAATCTATTAGTAACGCATTTTTATGGATTTAGTTTTCTGACATTAGTAATGTTGTATTTTTAGTGTGTCATCACAGAACAAAGTAAATATATTAAAATATTTGCACAATGTCTTGTATATATGTATCACTATCAAATAATAAAAGCAAAGAGCAAATTTAATACTTTCTCTTGCATGAATTTATATCTGCTAGATGTTCAATACAGTCCCAAATGGTAACATATTGTCTGATCACATAAAGGACTTAAAAACTAATACAACTGTGATAATTGTTAAAAGCATTAAAATGTGGCTCTACTGTACCAGGACATTGTAGCAATGTTGTTCTCTGGGTTTTCCTTCCAGGTGATTCGGTCTCATTCACTCCTATCTGTTGAATCTCCACCATGGATGTTCGAAGTGTGGGTTTAACATTGACATGTTTAATGGCTCTGTTAACACATAATGGTGAGTCAGTATTTTGATCATGGTTACATTAAAAAATCCTTAAGATTACTCTATTAAATTATGGTGGTATTGTAATGGAACTAATTTAGGTTTACTTTAATGTGATTGAACTGTTCAAAGCATTTTCTTTTCTTTTGTTTATCTGTTTATTTTTTTATTGGTCCTTAAGAAGTAATAGTTTTGTATGGTCTACCCAGTGTCTGAGCCCCAGCTCTTAAGCATGAGAGTAGTTCAATGAAGGGGAGACAATATGCAGCGGTATGTTCTTGTGGAAATAAGATTAAAACGAGTGAGTTAGCAGTCAATAGCAGTATAACATCAAAGAGGTCTTTACACATACAGTCCAAGTGGGCCCAAACAATATGAGGCTGATGCGTCAACTAGTATACACACACAGACACATGCACGATCAAATGCATGATCCCCTCCAGGCTTATGTCTGGTAGAAATAACTATTTAAAAAAAACCTGTTTGTTTTTTAACACAGCTGCATATTGACATGAATGTAAACTCTATTTCTAGCAATTCTACAATTAATTATCTGTATATAAATATTATTTCGTCTTGATTTTGGTGTCCGTTGTATTCACATTACTGTATTTGTTCTCACACTGCACAATAAGTGTATTGAATTTCTGCTTTTACTGAAACATGTACGTCACGCTGCTTCCTTTTATTCTGTCTGCTGCTTTAAAGGGGCTGAGGAGACTTCGCCTGAATGGCCATATGTGAAGGTTGACACAGCACTAAAAGGTAAATGAGTACAGGTCGGCTAACAGTAATTCTCTTTGGATCCTAATTCCAAAATCCACAATACTCCACAATATTCAAGTATATTAAGTTAGTGATAAAAGCACACTGCTGTTGTATTTATTTATCTGCCATTGTAAACAGGAAAATCTCTAGTCAAATTTAAAAATGCTTTTATAGTGCACACATTATCAACTGATCAGCTGTACATGAGCTCATTATGAGGTACTGTTTATGAGTTATACACTGTAGTGTTAAAACCAGATGCAGAAGTGTTATTAAAGCTCCCACAACTCCCACCATACATTTGATATGACTATAAAGTCATCAGGCGAGCCGGCTATTCCACACTGGCCTTGAAAGCTCAGCAACAACTTGAGAACACGCATCCAATAGACAAAACAAAGAACAACTAGACAGTAAGCCTTTCTGGAATCTGATTCAGATGTTTTCTTAGTATGCTTGTGTTTTGTGTCTCTGTATGTTTTCTTAACCTGCAGTGTGTGGAGCAGAGCTTAGGCCCACTGATTTAATGATCATCCACACATTACTCTATAAACATGTACATATATTATTTCCTTATTTCTAAAAGAGGTTTTGTCTGTGTATACTGTAAAAACATTATGCACACAGAAATATTCTATATGAACTATATTCTAACTAATCACTTCACAAATAACCCTTTAAAAAAAATGACTTCTTTCTTTGTAAAATTTACATTCAATTTAGAATATTTCAACAAAAAAATAGAGTCTACAAAAACAATATTTTAAAATGAAATGTCTCTCTGAAACATTGTAAAGCTTCAAAAACATCAACTGAATCCAACAATGAATTCCTATTGAAACAGAAACAGTAACATTTCTGTTCATCCTCAGTAATTCTGATACTCTATATAGTTGTAAAGGTGCTATCAGACAGTGAGCACCTGCTGCTGTGTCTGCAGAACAATATGTAAGTGTGGCAGCCACAAAATTGCCACCAATGTTGGGAGCACAGCTGCCATTTACATGTAACACAAAAGGGGTGGCAGAGGCTACTGCTAGCTGTACCTTTACTGACCTTTTGAGGGGACAGCAAATAGGTTCTGACTGCTCCTTGTGTTCTTAATGTTGTTCTGTATTTTGTTATTTCAGCTCATCAAACAAGTTTTCTTTTCCATTATGCCATCGTGCCTTGTGTCCTTGCAGTTTGTGCAATTTCTGCGTTTGTGTGTTGCACATGTGGAGGTAAGATAGAGCTGGTTGACAGTTACAGTGTTGTGAATTGTGTCAATTTCATGAAATTAAATGATGTGGAGAGGATAAATAGATCGACATTGGTTAATTAGACTTTGTTTCCTTTTAAATGAGTACCTTTTCCCACAGTGTGGAGGGCCCTAAGGAAGCTCGGAATTTAGTTTTTATGAAAAGTTTGTTTCTGTCAAGTCTACGTTACTAGCGCGAAAAGTATTTCACTTTTTTTTTTCTTGATTTAAAACCCTGATAACCAGTCAATGTGCGTGTGTTTATTAATAGTTTTTTTTGTTTGTTTCTTTCAAGCAATATGGTGCACATTGTTTGGTTCATCCTGTAGTAGGTTAAACAAAAATAGTTCATCTCCAAACATCTATTTGCACTGATATTGGCGACTACCTGACAACATCCAGACAAGGGATGTGAAAATCTCATACTCAGTGTTGGTTTCAGTCCTGATACTGGGCAACATCACTTGATTAGATATCAGGAAAAAAAAAAAAAAAACACAAGTCAGATTATGTTTTTAATGGCTACGTAAAGCAAAGTGTATCCTAACAAATGTATTATTTACATATTAGTTGTTTATGATTGGAAAAGACAGATTAGTATCAATATTAGACAATATTGATTGGTATCAAGATTGATATGAGTAGTCTAGGCAATCATATCCTTTGGAAAAAAAAAAAATTATAATAAGCCAGGCTTCCAAAAGAAAAAGAAATACAGAAAGAAAGCTATCTTTAGAATTCAGAATGTGAGTGAACACAAGTTGCTAACACTGTTTCTTAGTAGTTAAAATGTTATTTAGCCTGAACCACTGGGTAACAATATAATAGTTGACTTGCTGATGAATTAAGCAGCACATCCTCTGTTTCAGAAGACGATCCATCAGCAGAAGCCCAACAATCTCCTCCTGGTGATCTGAGACAAGGTAAGTACACAAAGCACTTTCTACAAGTGATTTCAGGCTGCTTTTTGTAGCAGTTTACATTGAAAGGAGAATACTACAATTACATACTCTGTATAATGCTTTATAGGCTTTATTGAAACAGTTTGAGAAATATAAAAGACTTGTATGATATTATTGGGCCAGAGATTGAGTAAGAAAATGTAATAGAGGTGAAAAGAACATGGTAAGGACTAGAGAAAAAAAGAAGGGAACCAAGAGAGGGATGTAAAGAGTTTCTGACAGATGAATTTGAACTTTATTATATTTGTTTGTCTTTTACTATTAACTAATTGTCTGGTTTAACTTTAACTGTTAATGTAGTTACAGGAATACAGGTACCTATTGGTACATTCTGGGTATGGATGCAGTTAAAGGAGAAATAACTATTTTAAGAGTTTCACAATGACATTTCTGTTATGCTTCTCTTTCCCATTCAGTATTAGTACATTCTTCAAAAAAAGAGAAAAAGAAGATTGTTTCTAAACTGTTGGAACAGAAGAAAGACATTGTGAAACTAATGAAGGAACTCCAGTCACAGTGTTTGGAAGTCGTCAGAGAAAAGGTGGAGAACAAGGAGAAGCTTCAGTTAGTGGAGAAGGAACTCGAGAATGAGACAGTCGACAACAGACAGGAGTTATTAAAAGAAAAAGAAAATCTTTTAAAGTCCAAATGGAAACTTGAAGAGAAGAAGACAGACAAGGAGAAGGTGCTGCTGCAGACAGAGAGACTACTGCAGATAATAGATGATGTGACTAGAGAAGAGGATCACTACATTGTTTCTAAACTGTTGGAACAGAAGAAAGACATTGTGAATCTAATGAAGGAACTCCAGTCACAATGTTTGGAAGTCGACAGAGAAAAGGTGGAGAACAAGAAGAAGCTTCAGTTAGTGGAGAAGGAACTCGAGAATGAGACAGTCCACAATAGACAGGAGTTATTAAGAGAAAAAGAAAATCTTTTAGAGTCCAAATGGAAACTTGAAGAGAAGAAGACAAACAAGGAGAAGGTGCTGCTGCAGACAGAGAGACTACTGCAGACAATAGATGCTGCAACTGGAGAAGAGGATAAACTCCAGTCACAGTGGGTGGAAGTAGACAGAGAAAAGGTGAAGCACAGGGAGAAGCTTCAATCAGTGGCGACAGAAGTACTGCAGACTATAGATGCTGCTCCAGTGTCTCAGGTTGACCGTTATTAAAACCAGCCCTGATTCATTTACAGTTACTCAAGTCATTACATCTGCAAGTGAGTACAATCATAATAATAAGGGTTAAATATAAAAAAAGAGTTTAGGTTTGGTGATAGTTTAGTAAGTTGGACAGGATTATGCTATTTTCTAAAATTACTGTAATAATTACAGATGACGACAGCTGTTCTAAAGCTACTACAAAACAAACATGATACAATCAGCTAGAGAGACAATAAATCACTCTATTGGAAATAACAAACCAAAAAAATGCTGCTACCTGAATCTTTTGTACATTTTCTCAATGATAATTAAAAAAATATTTTTTATTTAATTTGTTTGTCTTTTGGGATTATAAAAATGCTGATCATACCCACTTGAAATTAAACTGCTTCTGGTTGATCTTCTGTTTCTGCAATTTTTGTGACTGACAGACCGACGCTCAACAGTTTCTTTTTGCAGTTATAGAAATAAAAACCTTTGTCACAGTGTGAGTTGAAACTTTATTTCTATTATTCTATAAGTCTCAGTAAGCATTTAGCTGCTCAGTGCACCATTGTACCCGTACTGCAGTGCAGCCTCACAAAGATGCTGTAGATTTAATTTGGTCAGCTTACAAACTGGTAATGAAACATCAGAGCAGATGGCGGGTTCTGGAAAATAGACCTTATTCTTCAGTATGCCGATATGCAAATTATATGCAAACCGCGCTCTACTTGCCCCTCCACTCAGAGCCCTCCTCTCAAGACCAAAACACTGACAGAAAGTTGAAACTGAAAATCAGTGACACTGAAAAAAAACTGACATTGTAAAAAAATCTGCCACTGAAAAAAGAGTGACATGAAGAAAAAATCTGATGATTGTCATTGAAAAATACAAAATAAAAAAAAACAATAAAATAAAATAATACGATTTTAAGATTTTAATTATTTTGATTAGTTTCTTTTTTTCAGTGCCAATACTTGTTTCAATGCCAATACATCCGTTTTCAATACAAATGTTTCATTGCCAATGTTTCCTTATTCAGTACTGGTTTTGTTTTCAATGCCAATTTTTGTTTTGAATGCCAAATTTTAATGTCACCGTCCTGGCACCATAGTTGGTAAGATAAATCACTGTTTTTGTATGTGGTCCACTACTCACTGATATGCAGGAGAAAAGGAGACGGCTGTGGCCCGCACTCGTACTGTTTTGATAACTTCTGGTTTTGTGAGGAGCCTATTTAGTTTTATCACATTTTTTTATTATTTTTATTTTTATAAACTCTTATATATCAGATGATTGTGATGATGATGAAGTGTATAAACTGAGATCACAGTGAACCAAAGAACACACTGTAAATTATTAAAGTGATCTTATTTGCACAACTGTAAATGGCCACAGCCAGTGTAAGCTGCCTACGTAAAAAGTAGAATAAGAATTATATTTAGCTATAAGTACTGCCCTCTGTTATGATTGCTTTAGGATAGTGAATGATGTGTTCTCTAAAGAGATATTGTTCATTCTCAAATAACTATAATATTGTTCTAATACTTGATTTGGAGGAAACGAAATTGGGGTAAAAAAAAAAAAGCCAAAATACAGACACAGATTTTTACTTAGTTTAACTTTTAAAAAACTAACCCGTCACTGTCGCTCAACCTTGTATTGTATGACAAATAAATGACCGTTATACCTTTATATTTACCAATGTTGTTATGTAAAGAGAAGACCAAATACCAAAATACCAAAAAAAACTAATAAAATAATTACTGATTTCTTTTCATTGAGCTGGAGACAGTATTGTTTGATTTTTAAGAGACAAAATTATAGCTGACATAAGCTGACTGCTTCACTAGTTTTTAATGTTAAACATCTGCCTCATCTCCCTAACATGGTGGTGATGTTTAGATTGCATGGTTTCAGCGCAATTTCATTTTTGTCTCAAATCGTAGGCATCTCTCCTTGATCCGCTAGCTGCCTGCCCCCTGAATACACTGTGAAAAAACCCGGTCTCGGGAGACAACACAGGGCTCGTAAACGTCAAACAATCACTAGGGGCACAGGCTGTGCACCAAAATACAACAAACCAGTTCCAGCCAATCACTGACAAAATGGTTGGGAGAGGGGGAGAGAGAGAGAGAGTTGTATCTGAGAGTAGCTGCACGACTCAATTCGATAAAAAAAACACGGGGGGGAGGGGCGAGCTTGCTCTGTTTTGTTGGGTATTTACTTTGAACGACAACAGAAGTGACATCATGCAGGATCGCATAGTGCACCTTTAAATTGGTGTTAAAGCTTAATTATTAAGTAAATAATAAGAAGAAGCAGAATATTAAGAATAAATGCGAGCTCTGAACTGCAGGACATTGTAAACATCTTTCTCACAATGGCCATGGCAGTTAGTGGACCTGAGATAGAAATGTACCCTGGCTATGTCGTTATAAATTGTGAGTTATATAATAATAGACAGCAGGGTTATCTCCAATAAAAGGAAACAGTAGACATATTCTTCCTGTTTATTTCTGTGCAAATGGTTTGATATGTTCTCAAAAGAAAAGGTAAAAAGGTTTATTTTAGGCAGTTAAGATAATCAAGATAATTTACTAGCAAATGTTGGTTATTTTTGCATAAGTGTGGAAAATATGTACAAACTGTAACAACAGTATGTGATGTTAGTTTGAGCCATTTTTTCATGTATGTTAAAGTAAACACAAAAGCGTAACTGAAAGCAACGCCCTGTTGACTCTCACAGTTACACACATTTACAGCCTTAAGCTGTGACCCAGTCTGATCTAGCCAACTGGAGCAGTCGACAGTTGAGGACATTGCTATGTGATCATTTACAGTTCAGCTAAACATGGCTGCAGCTGGACACAGATGGCCAGGGTCAAAGTACTTTTATTGAGGATCTTGACCGTGCAGCTTACTTTACTGCAGTGAGGCGATCTGTGAACAGGTAACAGATTTAAAAAAATTTAATCAATTCCTATCTGTTTATTTCTCATATAGATATTTTTTTTTTTTTTTGCCTTTGTTGGATGGTGGCTGCTGGGGGCGGGGGTGGCATGCGGCAGGGGGCCGCAGGTCGGATTCGAACCCTGGGCTGCTGCAACAACACCGTACATGGATCGCCAGCTCTACAGACTGACCTAACTGGGCGCCCAATTTCTAATATTTTTTATATTTTAATAACTTTTCACTTTAAGAACTCTGACAATAATTTTGTAAGTGTCTGCAGAGAGGCAGGTCTGTTGTCACAACAAACCATCCTCATTTTCTAAAGTGTTAACAGTCAAAATTGTATTAAAATGGTGATGGTGAAATGGTGAAACAATCAGGGTATTTTAATATATAACTGTTCCCAGTTTACCTAATAGTAATTGTGTTGACTTCAGTGTTACTTATAGGTCCTAGAACAAATACAGCAACGTGGGGCAATGTTGGGTTTTTAAACTCTTGTCATAGGAACTAATTCTAATGTTATAGAGGCTTCACAATCCCAACATTAAGGAATATATTGAAATCCAAATTTTTTTTATGTATAACACAATGATTGATTCATCTTCATGTATGAGTTATTCAACCTGTTGGCATTGTATTGTTGGATAACCAGATCACTGTAGAACTTTTATATGCAGTTAATGTTTTATGGCTTTACTGCTACTACTACTACTACTACTGTGCACTAGTCTTTCAACAGTAGTTACCAACGGTTTCAGGCAGCCCTGTTAAGAGAAACACCTTCACAAGTATTTGCAGTATACCACACAAGATGGACATCTTAAGTAATTGTAGACACCTATTTGACTGTGATTTACTTGTTGAGCTCGCTCAAATTGAGTTTATTTTCCAATATGTTCAGTATGTTATGCAAAGTTGTGCAGTTATCCATAATGACTGTATATGACATTACATTTAAATGTCCACTATATTTTAATGGTCATTTGGCTCCTTGTACTAACCTGCTGAATTATAAATATTATGTCAGATAATGTTTTATCGCTGGACACAATTACATGCCACACCAGAAACACTTTTCCAATTTAATATTGTGTAGCAGATTTTCTTTCTCAACCTTGATTGTTCATTCCTTTATTTCAATTTTACAGAAGTCCATGATGCTTCACCTGAAGAAGAGGCTGTCTAAAACTGGGTTTGACAGGGCCCGACAGATCCTCCAGTGCAGTGATTCTACAGTGTGAGTCTAAAGGCTGGTATCCAGAGCCTGAGGTGGTCTGGCTGGACAGTGAGGGAAACCTCCTCTCTGCTGGACCTACAGAGACAGTCAGAGGTCCTGATGACCTCTATACTGTCAGCAGCAGAGTGACTGTGGAGAAGAGACACAGCAACAACTTCACCTGTAGAGTCCAACAGAAGGACATCAACCAGACCAGAGAGACACACATCTATGTTCCAGGTAGAACGATTTTCTAAATGCTTAATGTGATCACTGTTTCGGCTTCAAACTGCTGGTTTTTAATTTTGTTTAAATATAGTGGAATTTTTAATTATTTCAGGTGATTTCTTCGTGGCCCCGGAGCTGCTCTGCTGCTTGTATCAGCATCAGTTTGGTTGCTTGCTTCACGTGTGTTCTTGCAGTTGTCTTTGCTGTATGGAAATGGAGGCAAAACAAAACCAGTGCGTTACAAATTAATTAATTTTAACTTCTCTCCAGCATAATATCTCTCTAGTGGCTGAATTCCTATGCAGAGTTTAAATTATTTTGAATGAATAGTTTTTTTAATTGTAATTGGGTCGTACAAGTAAAGTAATTAGTGCTTTAGTTTCATTGTCACATTTCACTTCATCTGTCCTGTTCAATAACACTCATGCATAACCAGCACTGCATTAAACAAATAGTAATGTAAGTGATTCTCTCTGTTTGTTAACAGAAACCAGTATGACTGCACTAAGAGAAAAGGAGCAGCTTATGGCAGAGAGTAAGAAAGGGAAGGACACTGAGAAGAAAATGGAAGAAGAATTAAAGAGGAAAGAGGAACAACATAAAGACATGGTTGCTACACTGATGACACAGAAGAAGGAACTGGAGAAACAGAGAGATCGACTGAAGGAGCAAGAGGTAAAGGTAGAGAATCAGAAACTTCAGTCAATGGAGAAAGATATAACAGAGAAGGATGAAAATAAAAGACTCACCAGTGCACCAGCATACCGAAATCTGAAAGAATTAACTGTTAAATACAAATGGGAGCTGAATGGCTCACTGAAGGTATTTGAGGAACTGATACTGGACACAGAGAAACTATTAGAGAAGACAGAGAGTGTGATTGTTAGAACAACGGAAAATAAGAAGGAAGCTGAAAACCACATGGATGAACACTAAATGTGAAGTTTTTACACTAAATACTCCATTTCAAAATACTAAGTAAAAACATAAAGGAACAAGAGAAAGATAATCTGCATTTAACTGCTAAGTGCAGTATTCCATTTGTTTGTGAAAGTAAGAACCTGTGTCAGTTTCATATTTCTGTATGTTTTATCTAGTCTTTTTTTAATGTACTGTGTCATATATTTCTTATATTATTTACTATATTCCTTCATTGTATGTCACAATAACAGCCTCTTAAACAAACAACATTTATGTTTAGTGAACATGCTTGAAGTATAAAAAACTGTTGAACTTTCTGATAACCTATTTGAATATACTGTTTTATATTAATGTTTACTCTAACTTTCTTTGTAACAATTTCTGTGCTTCTTTGTGCCTTACCAGCCCCAACTTTTGTGTTATCGTGTCACCCATGCTCTTGTTAAACACGTGTCCATAAACTGAGTGTGTCGACTTCAGGTAAAATTAAAACCATCATATTTGTTGTTGACCACAGTGAGTGTATTTAAATACTGCAGCTGTTCTTAGAAGCTGTATCTTCAGATGTGTGAACAGATAAGATAGAACAATGTGGTTTAACTGTCACTCATATAAAGTGCTCACTCTTGAAAATACGTGACCAAGCCGAAGACCCCAGATATAGACTGAGGAGGACGATGAACCACACAAGCCTTTTCAAATTCAGACTTAAAATGGCTTAAACTGGCAATTCAGGTCAAATGCTAGTGAGTGCATTTTTATTCACCTATTTTTGTTTTTACTTTATATTTGCACATTCAAAGCAACATTCATTGAATTAGAACAAAATTTGAATATCACAAGAAGTGATATAGTAGAAAGGTTTGACTGTAACCTTCCTCAAGTGAATAAATGACACAAACAGAAATGTCAAGTTTCACATTTTTTATTGTTGTTTCATCATCTTGTTGCGCCCTCTTCTTCTGAAATGCTTTCATGGCATTGAAGACTAAGCTGTTGTTTACCTCCAGAAAACTGATCTAAACAGCTGCATTATAAACTTCAGTCATTACTCTCTTTCAGTCAGTGTACTTCTGATAGTGATTGTATTTTGCAAACAACAAAGTGCTTAAAAGATTTACCAGTCATTTATGATAAAAAATGCAGTATTCATAATCAAAAGACAACCAAATGTGCTTTGAAATCTATTTCACATATATGTTTACATTTTTAAAAACGTTGTTAAAAATATATTTAAAAAATACTGTACAGTATGACTTCCTTTCGTGCTAAGAAAAATACAACAGACCATCTTCTCAGTCCTTCAGTCAGGTGTCATCGGCCTGTAAAACGCACAGGATGGACAAAAAGTTAAAAATGAAAAAGTCAACATGACTTCTCTCAGTAAGAATTCACAATAATGTGAGCAATTACACTTCAAGTTCACTGCGAATAAAACAGCAGTATGAATGAAAATAGTAGATCATCAGAAACAGTAAGTCCACTATAAGTGTTGTGTCATGGTTTATCTGACAATAGCCATGCATCTTTATTTAAACCTCCAAATTAGTGAATCTGAGTGTATTTCCCGACCACTGAACTCAACACTTGTTTTTGTAATATAATACAGTCATAGGCGTTTCGCTAAACTTGTTGTAACATGGTTGAACACATAAACTAATACAAACAAAATAAAATAAAGAGAGAGATTCTGTATCAGCCTCAGTCTTACCTGTAGTAGACTGTAGAATAAACACTCTCATCTGGTAATTGTGGCTTGGTATCTGCTCCGGACACGTCTGGCTCTAATTGGGAAACAAAATGTATCTCTGGAATTCACAATTTGTCATAGATATCGTAGATAAATTATGTAGCATTTTTGTAATTTAATACAGTACAATTCAAACGGAGAGGACAAAGCTATCACATGAACCTACTGTTTATGAGGAAACAGTATTCTGCAGACATATCTGTGTAGTGATTAAACATAACACATTGACACTAATTTACGTTAACCTAAAATAAATGCATAAGTATGGCAAGTGGTATCCAAGCAGATAGATGTATGCAGACAGATACTATCCGTATGAAGAAGATTATAAACTAGATCTTTGACAGATTTTATTAGTATTTTTATATGATAGTTTTTATATAGTAGCTCTGGCCTTTCTGAGAGGGGAAGTTTTGAATATTGACAAAACACTGGCACTCACTAGCTTTTCTGATGGTTCTGAGGTACGTAAATGGTAATACTAACATTACATCCAACCAAAATGACAATCTTTATCTAAACATTACCAAAATGCTTTTGTTCAATGCAACTAAGACAGCATGTGGTAATTTATATTTGCTAGGGTTAGGGGTAGGCCCTCATGAAAGAAAATGTGATGATTTTTTTCATCTGCTCCCTAAACCCAACCACAGATGGGAGTGTGGATGTGAATCCTGGACTCTGTGGGTCCTGTGCTTTGTATGCTCATCATCCCTATGTCTTCAGTGCACTTCATTCACTCAATTGAACTCATTTCCTGTGAACAGTCTGCCAATGATTACATTTGCCATTACAACATGATTGAAAAAACAAAATGTAAATGATATTTCTAGGAGACAGTGTGGGTGTACCTCTGTGTTTCCTGCAGACATGTAGTCCCATCGCCAACAGCCCCAGAGCTGCAAACACAGCAGTCCACAGCAGGGAGGAAAGATTAAGAGAGTCACTGTTGGAAGGACGAGAGTCACTGTTGGAAGGACGAGTCTCTTCGTAAGCTGTTTTACTTTGATTTAAAACAGACAGCCAACTCTCTGGTGATTCTCCAGCTCCAGAGATTCTGCACTTGTACAGTCCTTCATCAGACTTGGAAACATTGTGGATGGTCATGTTGTTTTCATACCAGGTCCCTAATTTGACACCATCTTTGTAGAAATCTGCAATGTACATTGAGCGCATTGTGTCACTGCATCAAACAGTTTGAAAACTTTTGATTTATTATTTGCTAAACATACCAGTGATGGAGATGTTGAGGACATCACTCTGGTTTCCCTCTGCATCTTCACACCAGTATTCTCCGCTGTCTTTTAAAGGTAGGATGAATGGTGCAGGAGGCTGCTGATGACTTCCAGTTGTAAGACTCTGTTGGAGTTATTTTGTTGAGCTTCCTCATCACTCTCCATTCACTCAAGCCTCCAAACTCTTCACAACTTATAGTGAGAGTCTCATATTCAAAGAACTGCAGTCTGTCTGGAGAAATACGAGGAAACGCTGCATCTGAGACAGAGAAAGAAGAGATGTTGATGTTAAAGTATTAATAGTATAACATTAAAACAAATATATCTGGGTAACCTGGTTAGTGGGCTCTTGAAGTGTACTTATAATGTCTGTCACATTTTGCACAGGTCACTTGATTACAACTTAATTTATTCTTGGCCCCTCAACACTTTTTCTGTCTGTTGTTTTTTTTTTACTAATTTGTAAAAAAGGTTTAAATAAAGACATGTCAGCAGTGAAGATTATGATCGACAGTGTTAGGGAGTTAATCAAATAAATCCAACTTACCAGCTCTCTGAGCAAAGTAACTATAGTCAGCTTGTGTAGCCAGCAAGACAAACACATCCATCACTGCAGAGACAAACAAAGAGAACTGTTTATCCAATATTCCTTTATGAAAAACTTGTACATACTGTTTTTTGTCATGGGTAATACATGTCAAGTGAGGACTGGTCATCTGGTGCTACCAAGTCTATGAAAAATTAATTGTTACGTTATATGCTCCCAACCAACCAGCTAATGGGGATCCAAATAAAGAGTAAATATAGTGTGCAGATATTTGTCTGCTGGCTAAAAAGACTGTTGAGTAATAGAGTTACACAAAGTCAAAAGTACTCACGCAGTCTGATGCAGAGAGCTGTAACAGCCATGATGTCTTGCTGCTGACTGTCACAGCATCATACTGAAATACAGCTAAGACATGATGTAGGTCAGTACTTCCTCCTCCTGTTTGAATTATTTCTGGTGTTGAGGCAGCAGCAGGTTTGAATTGTATATCTACAAATATCTATCTATCTATATATCTGTGTGAGGCTGAAGTGTTAGAGTGGAAATAATCTCATTGGTTTTATCCAAAAAAAGGGTGACAAGTGTGCGTGCATTATTTGATCTTACACAACCATGGTTTGATCAGGTATGTGCACAGAAACTACCCTGGGAAACTGCTTCGTTGAGGTTTGACAGCCTGCCTCATCACGGTTAAAAGAATAACCACTTGGTTCATTTAAGGAACGATTGTCATCATGACCTTGTTTGGAGTGTTGACACTTTTTTGACCCCTTCATTTTATTTATTCTATTTTGATTTCTTGATGATTTAATAACTTGGGTTGTATGGTATTTTCTTTTCTTTTCTTTTTATTAATTTTTTTGTGAAGCACTTTATAACATTTGTTTCAAAAGTGCTCTATGAATAAAGATTATTATTATTATTATTATTCATCTGCCTAAAACTTCTCAGTAGAAAGTAGTTTTAAAGCTCTGTAGCAAGGTGTAGCTTCTTTATTTCCAGAACAATTACAGTGAAGCACTTGTTGGCAATGACATTCTTTGTCCACCAACAATTCTAATACAAAATGCATGATTATGTATGATATTATATAAATACACATTATCTATTTATACCCTGTTTATATATTGCTGTATACATATATTTATTTTACTATACTTGTCTATTTAATATATTATAGACAAATCTGGGCTCCAGGTCAAGGCTCCCCCACTCCGTCGTCATGGAAACAGCATCCATGGGAGGTTTCAGCTGAAACAGCAAAACAATGTCGCCACCGACCATTACTACAACCAATCTGCTGTGACTGACCTGGAAAAAAGTATAGGTTCTATCATATTAGAACGAGCACATTCACTTCATTGACTTTTATTTG
>NW_026136716.1:0-83245 GCF_905237075.1 Dicentrarchus labrax
GTAGCTTTGGTTTTTTTGCAGATGATAATTATATATATACATATTTAAACTCTTTATCTTTTGTAAAATGGTTAATGCTAAATGAATATTGTTCTTTTGGGGGGATTATTGAATGTTCAGATCAGACCTCCAGTTTTAGATGTGATACATGTATCATTAAAAAGAACCGTCAGAACCCTGGACAGTTAAAGTGGGGAGGGAGTGAAGCGTTTTACTTGTGACTTAGTGAGACATTTGAGCCTGTTTCTAGATAATAAACTTGGATGGAAAAAAAGCTGTGTGTGCTTTCTACACTGTTTCTATTCAGAAATATTTTTTTGTGGCTGACATAAAGAAAAAACCTGCTTCACAAAGGTGTGTGATTTGGAAGGGCAGTTTCTTCACTACACGCTGATAGGCAGAGGGTAGATATTCAGACTTAATACACAGCAACATGTATGAGAGAGCAGCTGCTGAAGTGAATGTTAAACACATATTATCTATGTCAAACTGCTATTGTATAAATATTGGCTTGAAAAATAAAAAAACGCTCCCACCTAGACTTTTTATGGTTAGCTTGATGTTTAGTTCCAGATTTATTTATTTATTTAGGTATTTATTACTTTGACTTAGATGTTCAACAATTATCCTGTTTCTAATAACGTCAATGTTCAATTCTTGTTCCAGTTTCTCCCACCGGTTTAGGGTCACAGGTCAAGCTGAGTTCTTTGGGAATCTGTTCTGTGCAGCAGCAGAGAGAGAACAGCAGACAGGAGAGAAGATACTGGAGCTGTTATCATCAGTGTGCAGATATAAAACATTCCCTCTTAAAGAGAAATGGTGTGATTTCCTCCTGGACCTTTACTCTTATGGTTGTGAAACAGGCTTAAGTGTCCTTCCATCATCACTGTCAGTTATCCAGTCAGCTACTGCAGTCTGGTCCATAAACCTCTCAGAGAGAAAGCCCTCCATCCTCCTGGAAGTGCTGAAACTCCAATCAGAGAAGAAACGAGTGAAGCTGACAGGCTGCTCATATGAAGAAAGTGAAGTGAGGAGTTTCCTACAGTGTCTGCCTTATATCTCACAGCTCAGGTAAGTCTGATAATATTGAAAGGAAGTTTGTCAAAACATTATTTGACTATAATTTAAAATTGAACAAAATGTTGAAAGAAATTATTGCTGTCTCTCAGTGGATTAATTATTCAGCAGTATTTTAATATAGTTTGATATTATCACAGCTAATAACACACATACAATTAGACTATTTCATCTGACTGTACAAATGTTCTCTCAATTTAACATAATCTGTACATTAGATGGTTTGTCCCATAAGATTGTTCCTGCCAATAAAACAGTGGTCAATTCCTAATTTAATAATTAATGCATTTTAATACCTAATCTACAATGTTGTTAAGAATAGTAATTAATAATAAATAAATAATTAAGGCTACACTATAAACATAAAGCTTTAAATATACTCTGTGATCAGTATCAGATACTGCTTCTAGTGAGCGGTGAGCGGTCTCATAAACCCGACCGGAGCACCTTTAGAGTTTCATCTTGGAAAACAATAGACAGCACAGCAATGTCACGCTACCACTGACTGGTGGTCTGTAGGCTGTGTAGCTACTGAGGCACAAAGACAAATCTCTCTACACACACACACAAATCCCCACATGCATTTGCAGATCTGCCACAGCAGAAGTTTAACAAAAGTCATGTCTAAAAAGAGCCAATTGAGAGTCTTGTCTGAGTTGTAACCGATGAATTGTCTGTATTTCCAGCTCTCTGATCTAAACTTAGACTGAGTCATTAATATGTTTGTCTGCTTTTACAGATTTCTCTACATATTTACAAATCTCAATACATTTGCTAATCTGATTACACAAACACACACATTTAGACATAGCTACACAATTCTCCACTCACATTTGTGAATAGTTTGCTACCATAGATGTGTTAAGATACTTGGAGAGATATTCACTTAGAAAAATCTTAGTAACAATTTCCACACAGAAATTCTTATTAAAATTCACAGAGAATATTTAAAGTAACCTTTTATTTATGTTTAAGACTAGTCTCTATTAAAACTTCTTAAGTTAACTTTACTAGCTGTTTTTTGTCTTTGTCAGTAAATTTTCCATGCCAGTTTTACTTAGACTATGTACTGTAAAACTTCCAATAAAAACAGGGTCCCAAATAAACACAGGTCTCCAATAAAGGCCTGGTCTGGATTTTATAGAAATTATCTCGATGTATAAAACCTCTTAAAACCCACCGGGTCGCCCGTGTTATATCCCAACTGGTGTTCAAACTAACTGGTTGCTGTACGTGTGTGCATGTTGTGTGCTGCAGCTGTGATGTGTCTCTGTCACCAGATTCGTCGACATTCACAAACATATTACTGGTGATTTTCAAGTCTCATATCTACAGTAGTAGATGTATAAGTGAGCCCTACATTACAGCCACACACAAAAAATAAATTCTAGAAAATATAAGTTTAAATAGCATCAAGCTGGATTTGATTTAACTGGATCAAAACCAATACAGTTCCCCAACGTATTGCTTTTGTCCATGAGCCACTGGAGTGACTCTATTTCACTGCTTCCAGTCATGTATTGATTGATTACGTCAGCACCCAGGTAACATTTATTTGGGGGTTGATCTAAAACAACTGGTTACCTCGTGCTCGTTGTTGAAAATATACAAATATGTTTATCAGAGTTCTTTCTCGAGGCTACCGTCACACTGACCACTATATTACAGCCCCCTATGACACTAGACATTATGACAAAGAAATATTTTCAGACAGTGAAGATGTAACTTAGATAATACTGTCAAAATATACGAAGCGATTGTTAGCCACACACAGATTGTTTGTGTTAGTTCATTCAGATTCACCGGCGCTGTAAACAACAGAGATGGAAAAAAACTCTGAATCGATCATAAATTCTGTACAGTCTGTGTCCGTTCCTCCATTGTTTATATTCCTTTAGTAGTAGTCCTTTCATGATGTGTGTGTGTGTGTGTGTGTGTGTGTCTGTGTGTGTGTGTGTGTGTGTGTGTGTGTGGGTGTCAAAGATGAGGGGGAAAGCAGTCGAGGTTGATAGATTTCACTGTATGATGTTCATTAGCAGGTATTTGTAGGCTTTTATCAGATAAACTCCATATCTGTAATACATGGCTCTTTTCTGTTGTTGACATCATATCATCACAAAATGTTCAATTCTTGTTACAGTGTCTCTCAGAGGTTTGAAGATGAAGTCGAGTTCTTTGGGAATCTGTTCTGTGCAGCAGCAGAGAGAGAACAGCAGACAGGAGAGAAGATACTGGAGCTGTTATCATCAGTGTGCAGATATAAAACATTCCCTCTTAGAGACAGAAACATGTATAATGAAGCCAATAAACATCAGTGTGATGTCCTGTTGGATCTGCACTCTCACCTGAAGGACTATGAGACTAAAACAGGGTTGAGTGTCCTTCCATCATTACAGTCAGTTTTCCAGTCAGCTCCTGCAGTCTGGTTCATAAACCTCTCAGAGAGAAAGACCTCCATCCTCCTGGAAGTGCTGAAACTCCAATCAGAGAAGAAACAAGTGGAGCTGACAGGCGGCTCACATGAAGAGAGTGAAGCGAGGAGTTTCCTACAGTGTCTGCCTTATATCTCACAGCTCAGGTAAGTCTGATAATATTAAGTTAAAATTGGTCAAAAGGTTGTTTGACTATAATTTATGAATGAACAAAATGTAGAAAAACATGAATGTTGTTTCTCAGTACAGTAATTATTCATCAGTATTTTAATATAGTTTGATATTATCACATCCTTGATTAGATATATTGTACATAAGATGGTTTGTAATGCAGTATGTTTTGTACTTTATCTTTGTTGTTTTCACTCTTCATCCATAATATAGTGTTTTAGCTGTGATCCAGAGTTCAATTGTCCTCTCGGCTGCAGCTCCTGGGGTTCACCCTTCATAGTTTTATAGGTCACATGCTGTTTTATTCAACAAAAGATAACCCTGGAAATCCTTTTTATGTTGCACTAGTACTGTAGGAAGTCAGTAATAATTTTACAGAATGATGCAGGTACAAACGTGTGGTCCAGTATTTCAGTATTTGGAGCTAATTGGTTCATAAATTATCTGGATAAAGAATTGCTTTTAGCCAATAAATTAACTGTAACTGAGCAGAATGTTTGAACGATTAATGATTCAGTGAATGAGAGGATTCTGATCAAGTTGTTTATTAGTAATATTGAAAACAAACTCCACGTCATCAGGATGTGATACCACTAGAAATCCTTATTCTGTTACTACAAGTGAAGGTTGTCCTTTGGACCTTGAGATTGGTTTGGGTCGGCAGATATGGATCTGATAGCAGTCAAAGAATCAGGGTAGAAGAGAGGATCCTCAGGTCAATGAGTCTTATTGTAGGAATTACAGTAGACAGACATAAACAGGCTGATGCCAGGGTGACAGTGATTGTGAGTATAGGTGTGTGTGTGTGTGTGTGTGTGTGTGTGTGTGTGTGTGTGTGTGATTTACAAAGAGAATAACAATATATGATATACTGGATAATTACAAAATATGAGAATGAACGTGTGAAAACTAACCTTACTTGATGAATGAAAACACGGTAGAAACACAAAGATAACTTACATTATGTTCTTCGACAGACAACAGCAGGTAAAAACCTGAACAAAGTGTCCCGAATTGTCTCGTGAAGACACTAACAGACACGACAGCGCCCTTGTGAACAGAGATACTCAGGCTTTCTTACAGTTCCACTAGTACTGTATGAAGGTTCATAGCGTTTTACACAGTGATGGCTGTTAAAACTTGTGTTCCAGTATTTCAGGCTTTGGAGCTCATTGATTAATAAATGTTTTTGGTGTCACGCTCCTGTCTGGGGGGGTAAGAGCACAATCATAAAAGAAAGAAAAAGGACTTTCCCTCCCTGGTCCCCAAAACAAAGCCGAACAAAGGATTCCCACTAAAGTGAGGTGATTTATTTTACAATCGTGAGATAGAAGTGGAACAAAGACTAGAAACCAACTTCAGGGGGAACCAAGGCCAAAACAATAAACAAACAGAGATCTAACCTCTCCGGTCATTGGACGGTTCTGACCTCCATTGAATTGTACTTACGTTTTTTAAGGTGAAGGTAATGTGTTCAATTGATCAGTGCACATGCATGTTATGTCACTGTGTTTAGTTTTATAGATGACATGCTGTTTTATTCAGTGGAAGATAAAAATAAGAAACATCTCCTATAGCCAAGTCGTATCTTTGGTTCATCCTATTTACCGGAGTAGTGAACAATGTTTCCATTACATTAGAACCTTACAGGGTGGTAATAATTCTTCCAGGTATGAGGAAGGACCTCAGGTGATTTTGACTGCAAAATGCATTAAAATATAAAATAATGATCAGTTTTATTTATGTTTATGGTAAGTGACCATGGTATATGTGGGATCCGCTGCACATTGGACGGTTCTGGCCTCCACGTTGTCCATTAAATGCTGATAATAGACACCTTGTAGGGCATTATCTCTTACATGATATACTGTATGATTACAAAATATGGGATGAACTTGCAAAAAATAATCTCACTTGATGGATGAAAACAAAGGGTGCTCTTATTGATCAGTCACCGATTGTAATTGGTTGATATTTGCTCTAATTAGTTTAATCTGCGATTTCTATAAAGACCGATCAGAAGAGCTGATCAGCTGACGCATTTATTTTATTCCACAGGAAAGTTATTTAGTCTTTGACGTACATAAATTTACTTGGGCTGGCCGCTGGTCTAAGATAAGGAAAAAGCAAGTATTTGTGAGTAAACAATAAAACATAAAATAAAGTGGATAATTAAATAGAATTAAAAAGGTGAAATAATCAATGACCTATAGAAATAGAAATATACCCTCCACAGTTCCACTGTCATTCTGTGGAAACTGCTAAACTCTAAGCTGCTCCCAATAATAAACAACAGGCTGCAGTTTAACTTGTGTCAGGTTGAACATGTTTCCTGCCAATCAATACACAGTGGTCAATTCATAATTTAATAATAATACTTAATCTAGAATGTTGTTAAGAATAGTAAATAATAATAAATAAAAAAGGCTACACTATAAACATAAAGCTTTAAATATATACTGTGATTGGTATCGGCTGATACTGCTTCTAGTGAGCAGTCTCAAAAACTCTGACTGGAACACCCTTAAAATTATTGTTACTTGGATTTTAGGTTGATAGATTTCACTGTCTGATGTTCATTAGTAGGTATTTGTAGGCTTTTATCCGATAAACTCCATATCAGTAATGTATGGCTCTTTTTCTGTTGTTGACATCATATCATCACAAAATGTTCAATTCTTGTTACAGTGTCTCTCAGAGGTTTGAAGATGAAGTCGAGTTCTTTGGGAATCTGTTCTGTGCAGCAGCAGAGAGAGAACAGCAGACAGGAGAGAAGATACTGGAGCTGTTATCATCAGTGTGCAGATATAAAACATTCCCTCTTAATGACAGAAACATGTATAATGAAGCCAATAAACATCAGTGTGATGTCCTGTTGGATCTGCACTCTCACCTGAAGGACTATGAGACTAAAACAGGGTTGAGTGTCCTTCCATCATTACAGTCAGTTTTCCAGTCAGCTCCTGCAGTCTGGTTCATAAACCTCTCAGAGAGAAAGACCTCCATCCTCCTGGAAGTGCTGAAACTCCAATCAGAGAAGAAACAAGTGGAGCTGACAGGCGGCTCACATGAAGAGAGTGAAGCGAGGAGTTTCCTACAGTGTCTGCCTTATATCTCACAGCTCAGGTAAGTCTGATAATATTAAGTTAAAATTGGTCAAAAGGTTGTTTGACTATAATTTATGAATGAACAAAATGTAGAAAAACATGAATGTTGTTTCTCAGTACAGTAATTATTCAGCAGTATTTTAATATAGTTTGATATTATCACATCCTTGATTAGATATATTGTACATAAGATGGTTTGTAATACAGTATGTTTTGTACTTTATCTTTGTTGTTTTCACTCTTCATCCATAATATAGTGTTTTAGCTGTGATCCAGAGTTCAATTGTCCTCTCGGCTGCAGCTCCTGGGGTTCACCATTCATAGTTTTATAGGTCACATGCTGTTTTATTCAACAAAAGATAACCCTGGAAATCCTTTTATGTTGCACTAGTACTGTAGGAAGTCAGTAATAATTTTACAGAATGATGCAGGTACAAACGTGTGGTCCAGTATTTCAGTATTTGGAGCTAATTGGTTCATAAATTATCTGGATAAAGAATTGCTTTTAGCCAATAAATTAACTGTAACTGAGCAGAATGTTTGAACGATTAATGATTCAGTGAATGAGAGGATTCTGATCAAGTTGTTTATTAGTAATATTGAAAACAAACTCCACGTCATCAGGATGTGATACCACTAGAAATCCTTATTCTGTTACTACAAGTGAAGGTTGTCCTTTGGACCTTGAGATTGGTTTGGGTCGGCAGATATGGATCTGATTGCAGTCAAAGAATCAGGGTAGAAGAGAGGATCCTCAGGTCAATGAGTCTTATTGTAGGAATTACAGTAGACAGACATAAACAGGCTGATGCCAGGGTGACAGTGATTGTGAGTATAGGTGTGTGTGTGTGTGTGTGTGTGTGTGTGTGTGTGTGTGTGTGTGTGATTTACAAAGAGAATAACAATATATGATATACTGGATAATTACAAAATATGGGAATGAATGTGTGAAAACTAACCTTACTTGATGAATGAAAACACGGTAGAAACACAAAGATAACTTACATTATGTTCTTCGACAGACAACAGCAGGTAAAAACCTGAACAAAGTGTCCCGAATTGTCTCGTGAAGACACTAACAGACACGACAGCGCCCTTGTGAACAGAGATACTCAGGCTTTCTTACAGTTCCACTAGTACTGTATGAAGGTTCATAGCGTTTTACACAGTGATGGCTGTTAAAACTTGTGTTCCAGTATTTCAGGCTTTGGAGCTCATTGATTAATAAATGTTTTTGGTGTCACGCTCCTGTCTGGGGGGTAAGAGCACAATCATAAAAGAAAGAAAAAGGACTTTCCCTCCCTGGTCCCCAAAACAAAGCCGAACAAAGGATTCCCACTAAAGTGAGGTGATTTATTTTACAATCGTGAGATAGAAGTGGAACAAAGACTAGAAACCAACTTCAGGGGGAACCAAGGCCAAAACAATAAACAAACAGAGATCTAACCTCTCCGGTCATTGGACGGTTCTGACCTCCATTGAATTGTACTTACGTTTTAAGGTGAAGGTAATGTGTTCAATTGATCAGTGCACATGCATGTTATGTCACTGTGTTTAGTTTTATAGATGACATGCTGTTTTATTCAGTGGAAGATAAAAAATAAGAAACATCTCCTATAGCCAAGTCGTATCTTTGGTTCATCCTATTTACCGGAGTAGTGAACAATGTTTCCATTACATTAGAACCTTACAGGGTGTAATAATTCTTCCAGGTATGAGGAAGGACCTCAGGTGATTTTGACTGCAAAATGCATTAAAATATAAAATAATGATCAGTTTTATTTATGTTTATGGTAAGTGACCATGGTATATGTGGGATCCGCTGCACATTGGACGGTTCTGGCCTCCACGTTGTCCATTAAATGCTGATAATAGACACCTTGTAGGGCATTATCTCTTACATGATATACTGTATGATTACAAAATATGGGATGAACTTGCAAAAAATAATCTCACTTGATGGATGAAAACAAAGGGTGCTCTTATTGATCAGTCACCGATTGTAATTGGTTGATATTTGCTCTAATTAGTTTAATCTGCGATTTCTATAAAGACCGATCAGAAGAGCTGATCAGCTGACGCATTTATTTTATTCCACAGGAAAGTTATTTAGTCTTTGACGTACATAAATTTACTTGGGCTGGCCGCTGGTCTAAGATAAGGAAAAAGCAAGTATTTGTGAGTAAACAATAAAACATAAAATAAAGTGGATAATTAAATAGAATTAAAAAGGTGAAATAATCAATGACCTATAGAAATAGAAATATACCCTCCACAGTTCCACTGTCATTCTGTGGAAACTGCTAAACTCTAAGCTGCTCCCAATAATAAACAACAGGCTGCAGTTTAACTTGTGTCAGGTTGAACATGTTTCCTGCCAATCAATACACAGTGGTCAATTCATAATTTAATAATAATACTTAATCTAGAATGTTGTTAAGAATAGTAAATAATAATAAATAAAAAAGGCTACACTATAAACATAAAGCTTTAAATATATACTGTGATTGGTATCGGCTGATACTGCTTCTAGTGAGCAGTCTCAAAAACTCTGACTGGAACACCCTTAAAATTATTGTTACTTGGATTTTAGGTTGATAGATTTCACTGTCTGATGTTCATTAGTAGGTATTTGTAGGCTTTTATCCGATAAACTCCATATCAGTAATGTATGGCTCTTTTTCTGTTGTTGACATCATATCATAACAGAATGTTCAATTCTCGTTACAGTGTCTTTCAGAGGTTTGAAGGTGAAGCCAAGTTCTTTGGGAATCTGTTCTGTGCAGCAGCAGAGAGAGAACAGCAGACAGGAGAGAAGATACTGGAGCTGTTATCATCAGTGTGCAGATATAAAACATTCCCTCTTAATGACATGGATGAATATGATGATGGTAATGAGAGGGAATATCAGTGTGATTTCCTGCTGGATCTTTACTCCCACCTGAAGGACTATGAGACTAAAACAGACTTGAGTGTCCTTCCATCATTACAGTCAGTTCTCCAGTCAGCTCCTGCAGTCTGGTCCATAAACCTCTCAGAGAGAAATACCTCCATCCTCCTGGAAGTGCTGAAACTCCAATCAGAGAAGAAACAAGTGAAGCTGACAGGCTGCTCACATGAAGAGAGTGAAGTGAGGAGTTTCCTACAGTGTCTGCCTTATATCTCACAGCTCAGGTAAATTAATTGTTCATCACATGACTTCAGTTACATTTGTGGAATTGTGTTCTTACATCTACAGCAACTCACTGTTAGTTTGTATTATTGAAAAGTAACTCCATGCCATCAGGATATGTTCTCATAAGTGTAATCATAAAAATACTGCTTTACACATTCCACTTTACAGCAGCATCACGTTATGTGACCTCTCCTTAGTTGAGCAGGTTGGCAGAGGAGAAGCAATGTCAGCAGTTTATTTTGGTCAAAGTGGTGTCGGTGTATCCCTCCCTCTAAGTACATCAATGTGTTAGTGTTGGATTTACTGTACAACTCATCAGTGGTTCACATTTTGAGGACTGTATCATGAACATATCTGGTCCCCAAATATAATTGGTTATGGATACTGGATGGGACACTCATTCACTGGCTACCCTGATTGTAGGAGAGTGAGAAGTGACTGAGCAGGATGTTTGAACTGTGAATAATCCAGAGGAGTCAATGAGAGGACTTTGATCAAGTACTTTTGCAAAGATAAATTAGGTAACATCTCTTCAGTTTAATTTTACAGCAATTAAAAAATAAAACAAAGGGTGCTCTTATTGATCAGTCACCGATTGTAATTGGTTGATATAAAAAATAAAACACAAGGAATGCTGAATTTATATTCCATTCAACTGAAGACTGGACTGAACTTTACTGATCACAATGAACATTGATCCAGCTGTATAGTGAGCAGCAGATTAAGATTTCAGACACCAGAAATAATCATCATTTAGTGTCAGCACAGACAGATGTAGTGTAGCAACTGTAATTTACACGTCTTTTAATTCAGGAGCAAGGTGAAGCATTACACAACAGAATTTTAAATAACTTTTGTTATTCCACTCTGTACATTTATTTATTGTGAATATATTTTACTCTTGAAACTTAATTTGATTTTATACAGCACAGCCCATCAGTAGTGTGTTGCTGTTTTATGCAGCTGAGATAAAATCATCATAAAATGTTTCCTTCTCTTTATTTCAGTTTTGTTCCTCAGTCGTCAGATCGTTATGAAGAAACCAAGTTCTTTGGGAATCTGTTGTGTGCAGCAGCAGAGAGAGAACAGCAGACAGGAGAGAAGATACTGGAGCTGTTATCATCAGTGTGCAGATATAAAACATTCCCTCTTAGAGAGAAATGGTGGGATTTCCAGCTGGACCTTTACTCTTATGGTTGTGAAACAGGCTTGAGTGTCCTTCCATCATTACAGTCAGTTCTCCAGTCAGCTCCTGCAGTCTGGTCCATAAACCTCTCAGAGAGAAAGACCTCCATCCTCCTGGAAGTGCTGAAACTCCAATCAGAGAAGAAACAAGTGAAGCTGACAGGCTGCTCACTTGAAGAGAGTGAAGTGAGGAGTTTCCTACAGTGTCTGCCTTATATCTCACAGCTCAGGTAAGTCTGATAATATTGAAAGGAAGTTTGTCAAAACATTATTTGACTATAATTTAAAATTGAACAAAATTTTGAAAGAGATGATTGCTGTCTGTCAGTGGATTCATTATTCAGCAGTATTTTAATATAGTTTGATATTATCACAGCTAATAACACACATACAATTAGACTATGTCATCTGACTGACAAATCTCTCTACAAACACACACAAATCCCCACATGCATTTGCAGATCTGCCACAGCAGAAGTTTAACAAAAGTCATGTCTAAAAAGAGCCAATTGAGAGTCTTGTCTGAGTTGAAACCGATGAATTGTCTGTATTTCCAGCTATCTGATCTAAAACTTAGACTTAGTCATTAACATGTTTGTCTGCTTCTACAGATTTCTCTACATATTTACAAATCTCAATACATTTGTTGATCTGATTACACAAACACACATATTTAGACATAGCTACACAATTCTCCACTCACATTTGTGAATAAGTTTGCTACCATAGATATGGTAAGATACTTGGAGAGATATTTACTTAGAAAAATCTTAGTAACAATTTCCACACAGAAATTCTTAGTAAAATTCACAGAGGATATTTCAAGTGACCTTTTACTTATGTTTAAGACTAGTCTCTATTAAAACGTCTTAAGTTAACTTTAATAGCTGTTTTTTGTGTTTGTCAGTAAATTTTCCATGGCAGTTTTACTTAGACTATGTACTGTAAAACTTCCAATAAACACAGGTCTCCAATAAAGGCCTGGTCTAGATTTTATAGAAATGATCTCGATGTATAAAACCTCTTAAAACCCACCCGGTCGCCCGTGTTATATCCCAACTGGTGTTCAAACTAACTGGTTGCTGTACGTGTGTGCGTGTTGTGTGCTGCAGCTGTGATGTGTCTCTGTCACCAGATTCGTCAGACATTCACAAACATATTACTGGTGATTTTCAAGTCTCATATCTACAGTAGTAGATGTATAAGTGAGCCCTACATTACAGCCACACACAAAAAATACATTCTAGAAAATATAAGTTTAAATAGCATCAAGCTGGTTTTCGGTCTCACTGGAGCAAAACCAATAAAGTTCCCCAACATATTGCTTTTGTCCATGAGCCACTGGAGTGACTCTGTTTCACTGCTTCCAGTCATGTATTGATTGATTACGTCAGCACCCAGGTAACATTTATTTGTGGGTTGATCTAAAACAACTGGTTACCTCGTGCTCGTTGTTGAAAATATACAAACATGTTTATCAGAGTTCTTTCTCGAGGCTACCGTCACACTGACCACTATATTACCGCCCCCTATGACACTAGACATTATGACAAAGAAATATTTTCAGACAGTGAAGATGTAACTTAGATAATACTGTCAAAATATACGAAGCGATTGTGAGCCACACACAGATTGTTTGTGTTAGTTCATTCAGATTCACTGGTGCTGTAAACCACAGAGACGGAAAAAAACTCTGAAGCGATCATAAATTCTGTACAGTCTGTGTCCGTTCCTCCATTATTTATATTCATTTAGTAGTAGTCCTTTCATGGTGTGTGTGTGTGTGTGTGTGTGTGTGTGTGTGTGTGTGTGTGTGTGTGTGTGTGTCAAAGATGAGGGGAAGAGCAGAGCAGGTTGATAGATTTCACTGTCTGATGTTCATAAGCAGGTATTTGTAGGATTTTATCAGATAAACTCCATATCAGCAATGTATGGCTCTTTTTCTGTTGTTGACATCATATCATAACATAATGTTCAATTCTCGTTACAGTGTCTCTCAAAGGTTTGAAGGTAAAACCAAGTTCTTTGGGAATCTGTTCTGTGCAGCAGCAGAGAGAGAACAGCAGACAGGAGAGAAGATACTGGAGCTGTTTTCATCAGTGTGCAGATATGAAACATTCCCTCTTAATGACAGATACATGTATTATGATGCCAAGAAATCTCAGTGTGATTTCCTGTTGGATCTGCACTCTCACCTGAAGGACTATGAAACTGAAACAGGGTTGAATGTCCTTCCATTATTGCAGTCAGTTTTCCAGTCAGCTCCTGCAGTCTGGTTCATAAACCTCTCAGAGAGAAAGACCTCCATCCTCCTGGAAGTGCTGAAACTCCAATCAGAGAAGAAACAAGTGGAGCTGACAGGCTGCTCATATGAAGAAAGTGAAGTGAGGAGTTTCGTACAGTGTCTGCCTTATATCTCACATCTCAGGTAGGTCAGATAATATTAAGAAGAAGTTTGTCAAAAGGTTTTTTGTCTATAATTTCTGAATTAACAAAATGTAGAAAAACATGTTATACATTATCACATCCTTGATTAAATATATTGTACATAAGATGGTTTGTAATGCAGTTTGTATGTAAATATGTATATTTGTACTTTATCTTTGCTGTTTTCACATTTCATCCATTATATTGTGTTTTAGCTGTGATCCAGAGTTCAATTGTCCTCTTGGCTGCAGCTCCTGGGGTTCACCCTTCATAGTTTTATAGGTCACATGCTGTTTTTCTCAACAAAAGATAACCCTGGAAATCCTTTTTATGTTGCACTAGAACTGTATGAAGTCAGTAATAATTTTACAGAATGATTCAGGTAAAAACCTGAACAAAGTGTCTCAACTTTCTCCTCTGCTCTGCATGCAGTGAGTGAAGACACTAACAGACACGACGGCGCCCTCTTTAACAGAGATACACAGGCTTTCTTACAGTTCCACTAGTACTGTATGAAGGTTCATAGAGTTTTACACAGTGATGGCTGGTAAAACTTGTGTTCCAGTATTTCAGGCTTTGGAGCTCATTGATTAATAAATGTTTTGGTGTCAAACTCCTGTCTGGGGGGTAAGAGCACAATCATAAAAGAAAGAAAAAGGACTTTCCCCTCCCTGGTCCCCAAAACAAAGCCGAACAAAGGATTCCCACTAAAGAGAGGTGATTTATTTTACAATCGTGAGCTAAAAGTTGAACAAATACTAAATGTTATTGTACAGCGCCTTTCTAGTCTTCCGACCACTCAAAGCGCTTTTACACTACTAGCCACATTCACCCTTTCACACACGGCAAAATCCATTGAACAGAAACTAACGCATTCATACCCATTCACTGCATCGGAAGCAATTTGGGATTCAGTATCTTGCTCAAGGATATTTCGACATGTGGCAGTAGGAGCCAGGGATCGAACCAACAACCTTCCGATTAGTGGACAACCCGCTCTTCCTCTGAGCCACAGCCACCCTGTGGCAGGTCTAGAAACCAACTTCAGGGTGAACCAAGGCCAAAACAATAAACAGAGATCTAACTTCTCCAAACTAGTGATTGCTAATTCCTAGGTGAAAGTAAATAAAACCAAAGACATTTACTAACTCTAACTCTCTAACATGAAAAGCAGGATAAAATAGGGCAAAAGGAATGTCAGTTCACCTCTACAACATCCACTATATACAAACCAGAAAAATAGAATAATAATATTGACACAAATCTCCAATATTTTCAAGCGAATTTACAACAAATGTTTTTACAGAACTAACCAAATAACACAATAGATTCTTTGAGAACCGAGGAAAGAAAGATGCTGAGTGTTGGGAGGTCAAGACATTTTAAAAGTGCCGGGTGTTGCGCAGAAACAAACCAGCAGTGGACACTCAACCTGCCAGTCAGGAGGAGACCCACCATCCCATCATTTAGTGACTAACATTTAGTGAAGAATTTCATTCAGTAAAAATCCACATATAACCCTTAAAATCCTTGTTTTTGATTTCACTGTATGATGTTCATTAGCAGGTATTTGTAGGCTTTTATCAGATAAACTCCATATCAGTAATGTATGGCTCTTTTTCTGCTGTTGACATCATATCATAACAAAATGTTCAATTCTCATTACAGTGTCTATTACTGGTTTGAAGGTAAAGCCAAGTTCTTTGGGAATCTGTTCTGTGCAGCAGCAGAGAGAGAAAAGCAGACAGGAGAGAAGATACTGGAGTTGTTATCATCAGTGTGCAGATATGAAACATTCCCTTTTAATGACATGGATGAATATGATGATGATGATGAGAGGGAATATCAGTGTGATTTCCTGCTGGATCTTTACTCCCACCTGAAGGACTATGAGACTAAAACATGGTTGAGTGTCCTTCCATCATCACAGTCAGTTCTCCAGTCAGTTCCTGCAGTCTGGTTCATAAACCTCTCAAAGAGAAATACCTCCATCCTCCTGGAAGTGCTGAAACTCCAATCAGAGAAGAAACAAGTGAAGCTGACAGGCTGCTCACATGAAGAGAGTGAAGTGAGGAGTTTCCTACAGTGTCTGCCTTATATCTCACAGCTCAGGTAAATTAACTGTTCATCACATGACTTCAGTTACATTTGTGGAATTGTGTTCTTACATCTACAGCAACTCACTGTTAGTTTGTAATATTGAAAAGTAACTCCATGCCATCAGGATGTATACTCATAAGTATAATCATAAAAGTACTACTTTACACATTCCACTTTACAGCAGCATCACGTTATGTGACCTCTCGTCAGTTGAGCAGGTTGGCAGAGGAGAAGCAATGTCAGCAGTTTATTTTGGTCTGAAAAACAGTGGTGTCAGTGCATCCCTCCCTCTAAGTACATCAATGTGTTAGTGTTGGATTTACTGTACGACTCATCTGAAGACACTTATGAAGTGGTTCACATTTTGAGGACTGAATCATGAACATATTTGGTACCCAAATAAAATTGGTTATGGATACTGGATGGGACACTCATTCACTTGCTACCAGTGACGGCTGGTGGAGATTTTGGGTGGGTGGGCTAACAAGTGCATTACACTCATCAATACGTCACACAGCAGCCACAGCAGCAGCACATCAAGTTACAGCAACAACATTTTATACTTTGTTATAGCAAGGGCTCTACGGCAACACTGGGGAGACAAACCCAAAAGAAAGACCTGATGCCAAAGAAAAATCTCTCTCTCTCTCTCTCTCTCTCTCTCTCTCTCTCCTCTGTACACATCAGCACATGCCAATTGCGCTACAACAACATTATAGAAAAATACCAGCAACAATTTGCAACACCATAAATCTATAAAACCAAAGCAAAAATAATTATTTGTAGAAGGGAGAGTTGTTTCAGAGCTTGGGCATACCTTATTTAAAACGCAGCTCACATCGACACAAACAGGTCAATCACCATGTCAGACTCCACCCTGCTGTACCTCACCATCAGCTCACCTTTCAGTTTCTCCCTGAAGATCATTGGGTAATGTTCACATGCAAAGACAACAAGTGCCTGGCTTTCTCAAAGCGAGCCTTTGACTTCTCGACCATTAAGTCACAGCACTGTGCGGCTACTGAGACATTATCAGAGCGCCGCATCCTGCGCGGGCGTTACAGCGGCTGCAGCTGTGTCCACATCTGGATTTGGCTGATTGTCATCTGTGGTCAGCAGTTCAGATATGAAGCATGAAAAATGATCCAGGCCCTGTCTCGTTTTGAGACAATCTGTGGTCTTAGACGTGTACTTTGCAACCTGTGTGTTTGACAGGTGATCAGCTAATTGACTGTGTAAAAAAGAGAACTGGAGTGAAGTGGGAGATTCATTGGACCCCCGCAGGGCGAGCTCATGTCCCCCACATAATATAATACAGTCCACAGTCCGTGATAGTGAATGTCTGTGTTTCTTTACCAGCTCGTTGTGTCTCTGTACAGGATGCAGTGACTCTCATTAAGCTGACAGCTGATGTTCACTTTACCCATCAATGACAGCTTTACGCTGTTTCCAATGTGGCTCGTGCTGCATTCATGTTTCCTAACTTTGTCGGATAAATGTTTTAAATCCACAATTCCTTGTTGGGTCCAAACCAAGTCTCCTCCAAACAGCAAACATGGGAAACAGAAAAGTGAATTCCTAGCTACACTTGCTGTTAGCCAGTCCGTTAGCTGAAACCACGGAACACAAAATTACGATTTTGTCGTTCGTCCTTTTCTGTTATTTGAACACCTTTTTGATGAGGTGTTCTCAATCTCTGTATTTCCATTTTTTCCTCCAAAGACTTTAAAGAAAATTGATTAGAAAGTAATGTTCATGCTAATGCCTGCCATTACTACGAACTAGCATCACTGTAACTACTGTGCTGTGATTGGTCGAAGGTCACCGTACTGTAGCTGCTGCGCTGTGATTGGTCGAAGGTCACTGTACTGTAGCTACTGCGCTGTGATTGGTCGAAGGTCACTGTACTGTAACTACTGCGCTGTGATTGGTCGAAGGTCACTGTACTGTAGCTACTGCGCTGTGATTGGTCGAAGGTCACTGTACTGTAACTACTGCGCTGTGATTGGTCGAAGGTCACTGTACTGTAGCTACTGCGCTGTTATTGGTCGAAGGTCAGCCTTATGAAGGGGGCGTGTCACGTCACCTGTCAATCACAATCAAATGGACGCTTACGCTACTGTGCTTTGGCTGACTACATTTAGCCCATTCACAGAAAAAAACCCAAGATATTTCATATATCCTGGGTTTTTTCTGTCACTTTTTGGTGCTGTTGCTGCTCTAGGTTCTACCAAAATTCCAACAATATGTTCTAAGGTTTTTAATAAATAGTTTTTCATCTTTACTGTAAAAGATAGGGGGGGCTTAGCCCTGTTAGTCCATATGTACCAGCCGTCCCTGCTGGCTATCCTGATTGTAGGAGAGTGAGCAGTGACTGAGCATGATGTTTGAACTGTGAATAATCCAGAGGAGTCAATGAGAGGACTTTCAACAAGTACCTTTGCAAAGATAAATTAGGTAACATCTCTTCAGTTTAATTTTAAAGCAATGGAAAAAAGTAAAACACAAGGAATGCTAACTTAATATTAGCTGTATAGTGAGCAGCAAATTAAGATTTCAGACACAAGAAATTATCATCATTTAGTGTCAGGACAGACAGATGTAGTGTAGCAACTGTAATTTACACGTCTTTCATTTCAACTTTAAAGTTTAATTTGATTTTATACAGCACAGCCCATCAGTAGTGTGTTGCTGTTTTATGCAGCTGAGATCAAATCATCATAAAATGTTTCCTTCTCTTTATTTCAGTTTTGTTCCTCAGTCGTCAGATCGTTATGAAGAAACCAAGTTCTTTGGTAATCTGTTCTGTGCAGCAGCAGAGAGAGAACAGCAGACAGGAGAGAAGATACTGGAGCTGTTATCATCAGTGTGCAAATATAAAAAATCCCTCTTAGAGAGAAATGGTGTGATTTCCAGCTGGACCTTTACTCTTATTGGTCTATAACAGGCTTGAGTGTCCTTCCATCATTACAGTCAGTTCTCCAGTCAGCTCCTGCAGTCTGGTCCATAAACCTCTCAGAGAGAAAGACCTCCATCCTCCTGGAAGTGCTGAAACTCCAATCAGAGAAGAAACAAGTGAAGCTGACAGGCTGCTCACATGAAGAGAGTGAAGTGAGGAGTTTCCTACAGTGTCTGCCTTATATCTCACAGCTCAGGTAAATTAATTGTTCATCAAATGACTTCAGTTACATTTGTGGAATTGTGTTCTTACATCTACAGCAACTCACTGTTAGTTTGTAATATTGAAAAGTAACTCCATGCCATCAGGATGTGTTCTCATAAGTGTAATCATAAAAGTACTACTTTACATATTCCACTTTACAGCAGCATCACGTTATGTGACCTCTCGTTAGTTGAGCAGGTTGGCAGAGGAGAAGCAATGTCAGCAGTTTATTTTGGTCTGAAAAACAGTGGTGTCGGTGCATCCCTCCCTCTAAGTACATCAATGTGTTAGTGTTGGATTTACTGTACCACTCATCTGAAGACACTTATGAAGTGGTTCACATTTTGAGGACTGAATCATGACCATATTTGGTCCCCAAATATAATTGGTTATGGATACTGGATGGGACACTCATTCACTGGCTACCCTGATTGTAGGAGAGTGAGCAGTGACTGAGTAGGATGTTTGAACTGTGAATAATCCAGAGGAGTCAATGAGAGGACTTTGATCAAGTACTTTTGCAAAGATAAATTAGGTAACATCTCTTCAGTTTAATTTTACAGCAATTAAAAAAAATAAAACACAAGGAATGCTAAATTTATATTCCTTTCAACTGAAGACTGGACTGAACTGTACTGATCACGATGAGCATTGATCCAGCTGTATAGTGAGCAGCAAATTAAGATTTCAGACACCAGAAACAATCATCATTTAGTGTCAGCACAGACAGATGTAGTGTAGCAACTGTAATTTACACGACTTTCATTTCAGGAGCAAGGTGAAGCATTGCACAACAGGATTTTAAATAACTTTTGTTATTCCACTCTGTATATTTATTTATTGTGAATATATTTTACTCTTGAAACTTAATTTGATTTTAAACAGCCCAGCCCATCAGTAGTGTGTTGCTGTTTTATGCAGCTGAGATCAAATCATCATAAAATGTTTCCTTCTCTTTATTTCAGTTTTGTTCCTCAGTCGTCAGATCGTTATGAAGAAACCAAGTTCTTTGGGAATCTGTTCTGTGCAGCAGCAGAGAGAGAACAGCAGACAGGAGAGAAGATACTGGAGCTGTTATCATCAGTGTGCAGATATCAAACATTCCCTCTTAAAGAGAAATGGTGTGATTTCCTGCTGGACCTTTACTCTTATTATTGTGAAACAGGCTTGAGTGTCCTTCCATCATTACAGTCAGTTCTCCAGTCAGCTCCTGCAGTCTGGTCCATAAACCTCTCAGAGAGAAAGATCTCCATCCTCCTGGAAGTGCTGAAACTCCAATCAGAGAAGAAACAAGTGAAGCTGACAGACTGCTCACATGAAGAGAGTGAAGTGAGGAGTTTCCTACAGTGTCTGCCTTATATCTCACAGCTCAGGTAAGTCTGATAATATTGAAAGGAAGTTTGTGAAAACATTATTTGACTATAATTTAAAATTGAACAAAATGTTGAAAGAGATGATTTCTGTCTGTCAGTGGATTAATTATTCATCAGTATTTTAATATAGTTTGACATTATCACAGCTAATAACACACATACAATTAGACTATTTCATCTGACTGTACAAATGTTCTCTCAATTTAACATAATCTGTACATTAGATGGTTTGTCCCACAAGATTGTTCCTGCCAATAAAAACAGTGGTCAATTCCTAATTTAATAATTAATGCATTTTAATACTTAATCGAAATGTTGTTAAGAATAGTAATTACTAATAAATAAATAGATAAGGCTATACTATAAACATAAAGCTTTAAATATACTCTGTTATCAGTATCAGATACTGCTTCTAGTGAGCGGTCTCAAAAACCCGACCGGAGCACGTTTAGAGTTTCATCTTGGAAAACAATAGACAGCACAGCAATGTCACGCTACCGCTGACTGGTGGTCTGTAGGCTGTGTAGCTACTGAGGCACACAGACAAATCTCTCTACACACAGACAAATCCCCACATGCATTTGCAGATCTGCCACAGCAGAAGTTTAGCAAAAGTCATGTCTAAAAAGAGCCAATTGAGAGTCTTGTCTGAATTGTAACTGATGAATTGTCTGTATTTCCAGCTCTCGGAGTAAAAAGTTAGACTGAGTCATTAATATGTTTGTCTGCTTTTACAGATTTCTCTACATATATACAAATGTCAATACATTTGTTGATCTGATTATACAAACACAGATTTAGACATAGCTACACAATTCTCCACTCACATTTCTGAATAGTTTTGCTACCATAGATATGTTAAGATACTTGGAGAGATATTCACTTAGAAAAATCTTGGTAACAATTTCCACACAGAAATTCTTAGTAGAATTCAGAGAGGATATTTCAAGTGACCTTTTATTTATGTTTAAGACTAGTCTCTATTAAAACTTCTTAAGTTAACTTTAATAGCTGTTTTTTTGTCTTTGTCAGTAAATTTTCCATGGCAGTTTTACTTAGACTATGTACCGTAAAACTTCCAATAAAAACAGGGTCCCAAATAAACACAGGTCTCCAATAAAGGCCTGGTCTGGATTTTATAGAAATGATCTCAATGTATAAAACCTCTTAAAACCCACCGGGTCGCCCGTGTTATATCCCAACTGGTGTTCAAACTAACTGGTTGCTGTACGTGTGTGCGTGTTGTGTGCTGCAGCTGTGATGTGTCTCTGTCACCAGATTCGTCAGACATTCACAAACATATTACTGGTGATTTTCAAGTCTCATATCTACAGTAGTAAATGTATAAGTGAGCCCTACATTACAGCCAAACACAGAAAAAATACATTCTAGAAAATATAAGTTTAAATAGCATCAAGCTGGTTTCGATCTTACTGGAGCAAAACCGATACAGTTCCCCAGCGTATTGCTTTTGTCCATGAGCCACTGGAGTGACTCTGTCTCACTGCTTCCAGTCATGTATTGATTGATTACGTCAGCACCCAGGTAACATTTATTTGTGGGTTGATCTAAAACAACTGGTTACCTCGTGCTTGTTGTTGAAAATATACAAACATGTTTATCAGAGTTCTTTCTCGAGGCTACCGTCACACTGACCACTATATTACAGCCCCCTATGACACTAGACGTTATGACAAAGAAATATTTTCAGACAGTGAAGATGTAACTTAGATAATACTGTCAAAATATACGAAGTGATTGTGAGCCACACACAGATTGTTTGTGTTAGTTCATTCAGATTCACCAGCACTGTAAACAACAGAGACAGAAAAAATTCTGAAGCGATCATAAATTCTGTACAGTCTGTGTCCGTTCCTCCGTTGTTTATATTCCTTTAGTAGTAGTCCTTTCATACGTAATATGGAGCCCCTAAAGGGATATGGGGGAAAAAAAGTTAAACATTTCTTGTGAGCACGACATACTATCTCGCAGCACGAGATGCCTCTAGGCTCATTAACTGCGGTTAAGTCAGCCTTTACTAGGGTGGCCATTCGTCCGCTTTAGGCCGGACAGTGCGGCTCTTAAATGCCCTGTCCAGCTGCAGGCGCAGCCTTAAGCCGGACACTCATTTGTCCTCCTTTTGAGAAAATAACAAAAAAGGCCCACCTTTTGACACATTACCTTGTTAGTTTAATACTTATTGGCTAAGAATGTGTGTCAAAATAAGTAATTTCATTGGTTACATATTCATGTTAGACCTATCAACACATGTCTAATTTAAATATTCAAATGAGCCATGTGTTGATGCACCATGCTCACTGAGAGCTGTCAATCAAGCTCCCAGACAGAGAATGTAACAAATATGGACTTTTATTGTTGAATTTCTCCACATTGGTGCAGTGAAAATGCTTGATATTAAGTATGTTTTTTATTAATCATGGTCGCATTAAACACTTTAATGTAACATTTTATTTTATATGTAGGTTACTGTTCTTAATTCCCTTTTATTTTGAAAACCGGAAGTAAATACGCTGTTTCTCCGCAATTACCATAGTGCTGAGAATATAACACTTATATAATATATATAATATATATATATAAAACACTCTTAATTGTGAGGCTGATTTGACCTCGGAGATCAGAGTAAAGGTTTAACCGCAGTTAATGAGCCTAGAGGCATAACACACAGGAAGCACAACTGCCTGTGCTTAATATAAGGTTTCTCGTGCTCACGAGAAACGTTTCATTTTTTTTCTTTTTCCCCATGTCCCTTTAGGGGCTCCATACTTTCATGGTGTGTGTGTGTGATTTCACTGTATGATGTTCATTAGCAGGTATTTGTAGGCTTTTATCAGATAAACTCCATATCAGTAATGTATGGCTCTTTTTCTGTTGTTGACATCATATCATAACAAAATGTTCAATTCTTGTTACAGTGTCTCTCTGAGGTTTAAAGGTGCAGCCAAGTTCTTTGGGAATCTGTTCTGTGCAGCAGCAGAGAGAGAACAGCAGACAGGAGAGAAGATACTGGAGCTGTTATCATCAGTGTGCAGATATAAAACATTCCCTCTTAATGAAGAGGATGATGATGAATATCAGTGTGATTTCCTGCTGGATCTTTGCTCCCACCTGAAGGACTATGAGACTAAAACAGGCTTGAGTGTCCTTCCATCATTACAGTCAGTTCTCCAGTCAGCTCCTGCAGTCTGGTTCATAAACCTCTCAGAGAGAAAGCCCTCCATCCTCCTGGAAGTGCTGAAACTCCAATCAGAGAAGAAACAAGTGGAGCTGACAGACTGCTCACATGAAGAGAGTGAAGTGAGGAGTTTCCTACAGTGTCTGCCTTATATCTCACAGCTCAGGTTAGTCTGATAATATTGAAAGGAAGTTTGTGAAAACATTATTTGACTATAATTTAAAATTGAACAAAATGTTGAAAGAGATGATTGCTGTCTGTCAGTGGATTCATTTTTCAGTATTTTAAAGGACAATTCCAGCACAAAATGAACCTGGGGTTAATAACACATGTGTCCCGAGTTGGTTCGGTCTCTGGGATATGTTTTCATTCTAATCACACGTGACCAGTTTTAGCACAAACCTCTAATTAGCTTATAACGCTGGTCAACGGGGCACCGAGTAACGTGAAAAGAAATCTATTTCTATTCCACAAACAAGACTCAAAATAGCACCACACTTACACGGTAGCATAATGAGGGCCCCTACCTGTAAACTGAAGCATTGAGAATGTTGTAAGTGTACAGACAGTTTATTAAAAAGATAGTTTAGAACAACAGTAGCGTTCACATATACAGGCGGGCGCCATCTTGGGAAAACAGTCACGTGACCAGTCGAATTTGCTCAATATATCAGAAATAATCGCACCGATATAAAACATAACTCATCTAGTGTACTTACTCAGTGGATAACTGCTTCTGGTCCGTCCGGTATGAGTCGCTGCCTCCAATTTATTTTCGGGACATGGGAAAAAGTTTCAAGTGCAGCTCTGTTTATCAGAGAGGGGAAATCTTCACACTGTACAAAACACTGCGTGCAACACAGCCACTCCTCTTCAGTGGCCATAGCTTCACAATGTCCGCAGGTACACCACCAGTTTCCTGAAGTACGAGGCTGTGTTGCAGCATTGACTACCAGTAGCTCTCTCTCTCTCTCTCTTCTCTCTCTGTCTCTCTCTCTCTCACTCTCTCTCTCTGTCTTGCTCTCTCGCTCTCTCTCTCTGTCTCTCTCGCTCTCTCTCTCTGTCTCTCTCTGTCTCTCTCTCTCTCACTCTCTCTCTCTGTCTTGCTCTCTCGCTCTCTCTCTCTGTCTCTCTCGCTCTCCCTCTCTGTCTCTCTCTCTCTCTCTCTCTCTCTCTCTCTCTCTCTCTCTCGCTCTCCCTCTCTGTCTCTCTCTCTCTGTCTCTCTCTCTCTCTCTCTCTCTCTCTCTCTCTCTCTCTCTCTCTCTCCTGCAGCTCTTCGTCTGTATATTCCGACTCGAAAAGATAAGGATGTCCATCAAACTGAAAGGGTTCGTTGTCGATGTCTTCAGATTCAGTTGAATAATCCGCCATCTCTTCAGTGTGTATCCTGTGGAAGCACTAGTAGACTAGTAGTCTCTGTTGCGTTCAGGGCTTTCTTCCAGCAACAACGTGAGTTCATGTGAGATGGTGTGTTCAAGTCACATCTCAGAGAGTTGGACTGGTCACCACTGTTTTCCCAAGATGGCGCCCGCCTGTATATGTGCACACTACTGTTCTAAACTATCTTTTTAATAAACTGTCTGTACACTTACAACGTTCTCAATGCTTCAGTTTACAGGTAGGGGCCCTCATTATGCTACCGTGTAAGTGTGGTGCTATTTTGAGTCTTGTTTGTGGAATAGAAATAGATTTCTTTTCACGTTACTCGGTGCCCCGTTGACCAGCGTTATAAGCTAATTAGCGGTTTGTGCTAAAACTGGTAACGTGTGATTAAAATGAAAACATATCCCAGAGACCGAACCAACTCGGGACACATGTTATTAACCCCAGGTTCATTTTGTGCTGGAATTGTCCTTTAATATAGTTTGATATTATCACAGCTAATAACACACATACAATTAGACTATTTCATCTGACTGTACAAATGTTCTCTCAATTTAACATAATCTGTACATTAGATGGTTTGTCCCATAAGATTGTTCCTGCCAATAAAACAGTGGTCAATTCCTAATTTAATAATTAATGCATTTTAATACCTAATCTACAATGTTGTTAAGAATAGTAATTAATAATAAATAAATAAATAAGGCTACACTATAAACATAAAGCTTTAAATATACTCTGTGATCAGTATCAGATACTGCTTCTAGTGAGCGGTCTCAAAAACCCGACCGGAGCACCTTTAGAGTTTCATCTTGGAAAACAATAGACAGCACAGCAGTGTCACGCTACCGCTGACTGGTGGTCTGTAGGCTGTGTAGCTACTGAGGCACACAGATAAATCTCTCTACACACACACACAAATCCCCACATGCATTTGCAGATCTGCCACAGCAGAAGTTTAGCAAAAGTCATGTCTAAAAAGAGCCAACTGAGAGTCTTGTCTGAGTTGTAACCGATGAATTGTCTGTATTTCCAGCTCTCGGAGCAAAAAGTTAGACCGAGTCATTGATATGTTTGTCTGCTTTTACAGATTTCTCTACATATATACAAATGTCAATACATTTGTTGATCTGATAATACAAACACAGATTCAGACATAGCTACACAATTCTCCACTCACATTTGTGAATAGTTTGCTACCATAGATATGTTAAGATACTTGGAGAGATATTCACTTAGAAAAATCTTGGTAACAATTTCCACACAGAAATTCTCAGTAAAATTCACAGAGGATATTTCAAGTGACCTTTTATTTATGTTTAAGACTAGTCTCTATTAAAACGTCTTAAGTTAACTTTAATAGCTGTTTTTTGTCTTTGTCAGTAAATTTTCCATGGCAGTTTTACTTAGACTATGTACCGTAAAACTTCCAATAAAAACAGGGTCCCAAATAAACACAGGTGTCCAATAAAGGCCTGGTCTGGATTTTATAGAAATGATCTCAATGTATAAAACCTCTTAAAAACCACCAGGTCGCCTGTGTTATATCCCAACTGGTGTTCAAACTAAGTGGTTGCTGTACGTGTGTGCGTGTTGTGTGCTGCAGCTGTGATGTGTCTCTGTCACCAGATTCGTCAGACATTCACAAACATATTACTGGTGATTTTCAAGTCTCATATCTACAGTAGTAGATGTATAAGTGAGCCCTACATTACAGCCAAACACACACAAAATGTATTCTAGAAAATATAAGTTTAAATAGCATCAAGCTGGTTTTCGATCTCACTGGATCAAAACCAATACAGTTCACCAGCGTATTGCTTTTGTCCATGAGCCACTGGAGTGACTCTGTCTCACTGCTTCCAGTCATGTATTGATTGATTACGTCAGCAGCCAGGTAACATTTATTTGGGGGTTGATCTAAAGCAACTGGTTACCTCGTGCTCGTTGTTGAAAATATACAAACATGTTTATCAGAGTTCTTTCTCGAGGCTACCGTCACACTGACCACTATATTACAGCCCCCTATGACACTAGACATTATGACAAAGAAATATTTTCAGACAGTGAAGATGTAACTTACATAATACTGTCAAAATATACGAAGTGATTGTGAGCCACACACAGATTGTTTGTGTTAGTTCATTCAGATTCACCGGTGCTGTAAACAACAGAGACAGAAAAAACTCTAAATCGATCATAAATTCTGTACAGTCTGTGTCCGTTCCTCCATTGTTTATATTCCTTTAGTAGTAGTCCTTTCATACGTAATACGGAGCCCCTAAAAGGACATGGGGAAAGAAAAAAAAAAAAAGAAACGGATCTCGTGAGCACGAGAAACCTTATATTAAGCACAGGCAGTTGTGCTTCCTGTGCGTTATGCCTCTAGGCTCATTAACTGTGGTTAAGCCGTTACTCTGATCTCCGTGGTCAAATCAGCCTCACAATTAAGAATGTTATATATATATATATATTGACATCATATCATAACAAAATGTTCAATTCTTGTTACAGTGTCTCTCTGAGGTTTAAAGGTGCAGCCAAGTTCTTTGGGAATCTGTTCTGTGCAGCAGCAGAGAGAGAACAGCAGACAGGAGAGAAGATACTGGAGCTGTTATCATCAGTGTGCAGATATAAAACATTCCCTCTTAATGACAGATACATGTATTATGATGCCAATAAACATCAGTGTGATTTCCTGCTGGATCTTTGCTCCTACCTGAAGGACTATGAGACTAAAACAGGCTTGAGTGTCCTTCCATCATTACAGTCAGTTCTCCAGTCAGCTCCTGCAGTCTGGTTCATAAACCTCTCGGAGAGAAAGACCTCCATCCTCCTGGAAGTGCTGAAACTCCAATCAGAGAAGAAACAAGTGGAGCTGACAGACTGCTCACATGAAGAGAGTGAAGTGAGGAGTTTCCTACAGTGTCTGCCTTATATCTCACAGCTCAGGTAAGTCTGCTAATATTGAAAGGAAGTTTGTCAAAACATTATTTGACTATAATTTAAAATTGAACAAAATATTGAAAGAGATGATTGCTGTCTGTCAGTGGATTCATTATTCAGTATTTTAAAGGACAATTCCAGCGCAAAATGAACCTGGGGTTAATAACACATGTGTCCCGAGTTGGTTCGGTCTCTGGGATATGTTTTCATTCTAATCGCACGTGACCAGTTTTAGCACAAACCGCTAATTAGCTTATAACGCTGGTCAACGGGGCACCGAGTAACGTGAAAAGAAATCTATTTCTATTCCACAAACAAGACTCAAAATAGCACCACACTTACACGGTAGCATAATGAGGGCCCCTACCTGTAAACTGAAGCATTGAGAACGTTGTAAGTGTACAGACAGTTTATTAAAAAGATAGTTTAGAACAACAGTAGCGTTCACATATACAGGCGGGCGCCATCTTGGGAAAACAGTCACGTGACCAGTCGAATTTGCTCAATATATCAGAAATAATCGCACCGATATAAAACATAACTCATCTAGTGTACTTACTCAGTGGATAACTGTGCTTCTGGTCCCTCCGGTATGAGTCGCTGCCTCCAATTTATTTTCGGGACATGGAAAAAAGTTTCAAGTGCAGCTCTGTTTATCAGAGAGGGGAAATCTTCACACTGTACAAAACACTGCGTGCAACACAGCCACTCCTCTTCAGTGGCCATAGCTTCACAATGTCTGCAGGTACACCACCAGTTTCCTGAAGTACGAGGCTGTGTTGCAGCATTGACTACCAGTAGCTCTCTCTCTCTCTCTCTCTCTCTGTCTCTCTCGCTCTCTCTCTCTCTCTCTCTCTCTGTCTCTCTCTTGCCCTCTCTCTCGCTCTCTCTCTCTCTCTCTCTCTCTCTCTCTCTCGCTGTCTCTCTCTCTCTCTCTCTCTCTCGCTCTCTCTCTCTCTCTCGCTGTCTCTCTCTCTCTCTCTCGCTCTCTCTGTCACTCTCTCTCGTTCTCTCTCTGTCTGTCTCTCGCTCTCTCTCCCTCTCTCTGCTGTCTCTCTCTCTCTCTCTCTCTGTCTCTCTCTCTCTCTCTCTCTCTCTGAGATGGTGTGTGAGTGAGTAGCTGAGAGCGTTTCTGGTTTTGTTTCAACTTTTCGTAAGTTTTGAGAAAACTATTCTCTTTTTTTTCGGTGTGAGTGTGTTTATGAGTTATTACTTTATTATTTTCTGTTGAAAGGGCTGTTTGTTTTCGGTGTGTGTGTGTGTGTGTGTGTGTGTGTGTGTGTGTAATTGTTTGTGAGGGCAGCGTGCTCTGTGTGGCACAATGCCGGTGGCGGAGGCTGTACCCGCAGAGTTTGAGAAGCTGACTCGCAGACATGCGATCAAGCTGTTCCCCGCGGTGCAGTGCTCGGTGGAGGAAGCCGGGCTGGCTGTGGGAGAGGTGGTCGGGTATGACTGTGTGAGGTCTGCCTCACGCATGAACGGGGCCATTGTATTGTTTTTTAGACAGTACGGCTAAGGTTGGCGAGGTGGTGGAGAGGGGAGTGGTTATCAGAGACACCTTCACTCCCGTCTCCCCTCTCGTTAACCCAGCCACAAAGATTATGATTTCTAACGCTCCCCCGTTCATAAAAAATGAATTGCTGGGGAAGGAGCTGTCTAGATACGGACAACTTGTGTCACCAATTAGGATGGTTTCTCTGGGGTGTAAATCTCCTAAATTAAAGCATGTTGTGTGTCACAGAAGACAGGTGTATATGATCCTGAAAGAGAGAACAACTGATCTGAGCCTGTCTTTCTCATTTAAAGTTGACGGTTTTAATTATGTGGTTTTCGTTTCCTCAGAGACTATGAAATGTTTTGGTTGTGGGGCAGAGGGACACCTGATCCGCTCCTGCCCAGGGGGTTGCGGAGCGCGGCGGGCTGCTCCGGGGGGGGATCCACCCGTTGCTGCTGCGGTGGCTCCGGGGGGGGATCCACCCGTTGCTGTTGCGGTGGCTCCGGGGGGGGATCCACCCGTTGTTGCTGCTGCGGCTCAGGGGGGAGATCCACCCGTTGTTGCGGTGGCTCCGGGGGGTGATCCACCCGCGGATTCCGCCCCTGCCCCGGTAACCGTGTGGGGCACTCCAGTTGCTGCTGTGGGGCCGGGTTTTCCTGCTCCGGTGGGGCTGTCCGCCGCGGGTGATCCTCCCGCGGTGCCGGTCCCCGTGGTTGAGGGGGCTCTGGTCCCCGTGGTTGAGGGGGCTCTGGTTCCTGTGTTTGAGGGGGCTCTGGGTCCTGTGTTTGAGGGGGCTCTGGGTCCTGTGTTTGAGGGGGCTCTGGGTCCTGTGGTGTCTTCTGAGGCAAAAAGTGAAGGCATGACAAGTGAGCAGAGTGACATGATTGAAGAAATGATGGAGGAGGATATGTCAGATGACGATCTCCTCAAAATGTCCCAGAAAAGAAAAAACACTGAGTCTGAAAAAAAGAACAGTAAAACAAAGAAAACGAGTGTCCAGATGTCCACAGAGTCAGAGAGTGATTTCCCCCTGACTCAGGAGGACTCTCAGCGTGGCTACTCTCCGGAGAAAATTAAAACTTTCCTGGAGCAGACTAAAGGCTCCAGGCTGCTTAATGTAGGAGATTTCTTTCCCGACCTGCAATTATTTATTAGGTCAGCCAGGCCGCTCACCAGGAAGAGCTTTGGGGAGGAAGTTTTAACAGAGCAAGAGATATACAGACTGAAAAAACTCGTACTGAAGGTAAAAGCTCAAATCATCAATGATGAAGATGATTTTTAGATGTTTTTACCTTTTACTGACTGCTCTTCTTACTGCTGTTCATTTTTTATCCATGTGTGATTTTAATATCAGCACCTTAAACCTGAACGGGGCCAGGTCTGATTTTAAACGAGCCACTCTTTTTAAACTGATGGAGACTAGAAGAATTGATGTCATGTTTGTTCAGGAAACTCACAGCACCACAGACAATGAAAGTGACTGGAAAAGGGCTTTTAAAGGGGAGGTGGTTTTAAGCCACAGGTCCAGTCTGAGTGGAGGAGTGGGGATTTTATTTGCTCAGAGTTTTTTACCTTTTTCTTTTACTGTTGATGAAGTCATTCCAGGTGTTTTATTGAAAGTTAAAGCTGTCTTTGAAAATGTGAAACTTGTGTTTTTAAATGTCTATGCTCCCACTAACGCGGTGGACAGGGTAGCATTTTTAAACATTTTAAGTGACTGTGTTAAGAACTGTGAGGATGATGGTTTTATGTTTTTAGGGGGTGATTTTAACTGCACAGAAAATCCAACCCTAGACAGGAACCATCCTGAGCCACACCCTCCTTCATCTCACACACTCAGACAGCTGATGGAGAACCAGGAGCTGAGTGATGTGTGGAGGGTTTTTAACAGTCAGCACAGACAGTACACCTGGAGCCACAGTAGGGAGGGGGTTTTATCTCTGGCCAGACTGGACCGCTTTTATTGTTTTAAACACCATTTGAATATTTTTACGAGGTGTTTTATTCAGCCTGTGGGTTTTAGTGATCATTTTTTAGTCTCCTGTGGTGTTTTTATCAAAAACATCCGTTTAAAGAGCGCCTATTGGCATTTTAACACGGGCCTTTTAAATGACCAGGCTTTTAAAACTGCTTTTAAGTTTTTTTGGGAATCCCACAGAGAGAGCAGGCCTGCCTTCACTAACATACAACAGTGGTGGGACTTTGGTAAGACACAGATAAAACAGCTCTGCCAGCAGTTCACTCGCGGTGTCACTACAGACTTAACCCGGTCCATGAAAGATCTGGAGACGCAGGTGGTGGAGCTGCAGACTTTAGCAGACTCTACAGCAAATCGAGGGCTTTTAGATTCCCTCAAGTCTAAAAAGTCGGCCATAGCCAACCTGCTGGGCGTCTCAGCACAGGGGGCTCTGGTTAGGTCTAGGTTTATGAACATCACACAGATGGACGCCCCCTCTCGCTTCTTCTTTGGGCTGGAGCGGAAAAATGGACAAAGGAAGACCATTCATTCTTTACGAACGGGTAGCGGCTCCGAAGTCTCAGACTCATCTGAGATCAGGAAGTATGCTGCCGAGTTTTACAGAAACCTGTTTAAGAGTGAGTGGACACATAATCCAGATGTGCACAGCAGCTTCCTCAGCGGTCTCCCTCAGGTCAGCGAGGCTGACAACAACGAGCTGGCAGCAGAGGTGACGCTGCAGGAGCTCCACACTGCCACCATGAGCCTACAGAGCGGCAGAGCTCCAGGCATGGACGGCCTTCCTGCCGACTTTTACAAGTGTTTCTGGTCCACAATAGGACCAGATCTACTAGAGGTAATAAATGAAAGCCTGAAGACCGGCAGACTGCCTCTGAGCTGCAGGAGGGCCGCAATAACCCTGCTGCCAAAAAAGGGAGACCTGCAGGAACTGAAAAACTGGAGGCCGGTCTCATTGCTGTGCACGGATTATAAGATCCTGTCCAAAGCTCTGGCCCTTAGACTGAGAGAGGTGATGGCGTCCATCATCCACCCTGACCAGACCTACTGTGTGCCCGGCAGGCTCATCAGTGACAACGTCACTTTAATTCGAGACATTTTGGAGCTCTCCAGTTCATTGGGCATAGAGACTGGTCTGATTTCAATAGACCAAGAAAAGGCTTTTGACCGGGTTGAACACCAGTACCTGTGGCAGACTCTGGCTGCTTTTGGGTTCAACCCTGGTTTCATAGCCATGGTCCGGGTTCTCTATAGTGATATCGCGAGTGTTCTGAAAATTAACGGCGGGCTGAGCGCACCATTTGGGATCCAGAGAGGGGTAAGGCAGGGCTGCTCTCTCTCTGGGATGTTATATTCGGTAGCCATCGAGCCTCTGCTCCACAAACTTAGAGATAAACTTACAGGTGTGTGTTTCCCCCAGTGTCCCGTGTCTTTTAAACTGTCTGTGTACGCAGATGATCTCATTGTTTTAGTTAATTCACAACGAGATATTGACATTTTAACTGGCACTGTGAAAGACTTTGGTTTTATTTCATCTGCTAGAGTGAACTGGGGGAAAAGCGAGGCTCTGATGGTGGGAGGGGAGCTGGGGGGGCGGCTCGGGCTGCCCGGTGGCCTACAGTGGAAAAAAGGAGGATTCAGATACCTTGGAGTCTTCCTGGGGGATGAGACCAACAAGAATAAAAACTGGGACAATGTCCTGGAGCAGGTAAAAGGTCGGCTGGGGAAGTGGAGGTGGCTACTCCCAAAAATGTCGTACAGAGGCCGAACTTTAATAGCCAATAACCTGGTCTCATCCTCCTTGTGGCACCGGCTGGCCTGTGTCGATCCTCCGGTTCCTCTCCTGTCAAAAATTCAGTCGGTTTTAGTTGATTTTATTTGGGACAAGTTGCACTGGGTCCCACAGAGTGTCTTGTTTTTACCTAAAGAGGAGGGGGGGCAAGGCCTGGTCCATCTGGCCAGCAGGGGCGCGGCTTTCCGCCTCCAGTTTATTCAAAGACTACTGACCGGACCAAAGGACACTCTGTGGAGACCCCTGTCCCGCTGCATTCTGCAGGGTTTTAACGGCCTGGGTCATGATTTTAATTTGTTTTTAATGAACATACCAAACATGAGCACATCTACCCTGCCTGCTTTTTATAAAAGTGTTTTTAGAGTGTGGAACCTGCTGAGGAAAGAGAGGAGGGGGCAGGTGGACTCCCTGTACTGGATCCTCCAAGAGCCGGTCCTGTGGGGGACCCGTCTGGACCTTCCCAGCTGGGCAGGTCGGGGTCTGGCCACGAGACTGCAGACTGCGGGGGTTGTTACTCTGGGACAGGTGGTGGCGCTGACTGGACCCCGGATGGATGACCCCTCTGGACTCGCTGCCCGGCTGGGATTGACGTCAGTGAGGGTCACACAAAAGCTCTTGGAACACTGGAAACAGAGACTCACAGGACACGACCGCCTGCTTTTAAACTCCTCTTTTAATCAAACAGTGACTGATGATCCTTTTCCTGCCATTTCCCTGGCACCGGATTGAGTGAACTCCTTTGTGTCCACCATAAACCCGGCAGTAGAGGATAAGTGTCCCTACTGCGACCAAAGAGAGACTGTGTTTCACTGTTTTTATGAGTGTCTTCGTCTTTTACCCTTGTTTCTGTTTTTACAAACTGTTTTTACCAAATGTGGAGAGGTTTTTACCAAGCAGTTTTTTATTCTGGGTTTTAAATACACACGCCAACACAAGAACAAATGCCAGCTTTTAAACTTTGTTTTAGGGCAGGCTAAGATGGCGGTGTATTTTAGCCGGAGGAGGAAGGTGGAGGATGGTTTTATTGTTGAACCTGTCACTGTTTGTACCAATATGATGAAGTCCAGACTCCTCATTGATTTTAACTATTACAAAGCAGCAGGAGATCTGGACTCGTTCCAGCAGGTTTGGTGTTTTAATCAGGTGTTGTGTTGTGTGGAAAATCACACACTGCAGCTTGGAGATGTGCTCATGTGAATGAGGTATTTGTGTTGCAGCATTGACTACCGGTAGCTCTCTCTCTCTCTCTCTCTCTCTCTGTCTGTCTCTCTCGCTCTCTCTCTCTCTCTCTCTCTCTCTCTCTCTCTCTCTCTCTCTCTCTCTCTCTCGCTCTCTCTCTCTCCCTCTCTCTCTGTCTGTCTCTCTCTCGCTTCCTCTCTCTCTCTCTGTCTCTCTCTCTCTCTCTCTCTCTCTCTCTCTCTCTCTCTCTCTCTCTCGCTCTCTCTCTCTTTCTCTCTCTCTCTCTCTCTCTCTCTCTCTCTCTCTCTCTCTCTCTCTCTCTCTCTCTCTCTCCTGCAGCTCTTCGTCTGTATATTCCGACTCGAAAAGATAAGGACGTCCATCAAACTGAAAGGGTTCGTTGTCGATGTCTTCAGATTCAGTTGAATAATCCGCCATCTCTTCAGTGTGTATCCTGTGGAAGCACTCGTAGACTAGTAGTCTCTGTTGCATTCAGGGCTTTCTTCCGGCAACAACGTGAGTTCACATGAGATGGTGCGTTCAAGTCACATCTCAGTGAGTTGGACTGGTCACGTGACTGTTTTCCCAAGATGGCGCCCGCCTGTATATGTGAACACTACTGTTGTTCTAAACTATCTTTTTAATAAACTGTCTGTACACTTACAACGTTATCAATGCTTCAGTTTACAGGTAGGGGCCCTCATTATGCTACCGTGTAAGTGTGGTGCTATTTTGAGTCTTGTTTGTGGTATAGAAATAGATTTCTTTTCACGTTACTCGGTGCCCCGTTGACCAAAGTTATAAGCTAATTAGAGGTTTGTGCTAAAACTGGTCACGTGTGATTAAAATGAAAACATATCCCAGAGACCGAACCAACTCGGTACACATGTGTTATTAACCCCAGGTTCATTTTGTGCCGGAATTGTCCTTTAATATAGTTTGATATTATCACAGCTAATAACACACATACAATTAGACTATTTCATCTGACTGTACAAATGTTCTCTCAATTTAACATAATCTGTACATTAGATGGTTTGTCCCATAAGATTGTTCCTGCCAATAAAACAGTGGTCAATTCCTAATTTAATAATTAATGCATTTTAATACCTAATCTTCAGTGTTGTTAAGAATAGTAATTAATAATAAATAAATAAGGCTACACTATAAACATAAAGCTTTAAATATACTCTGTGATCAGTATCAGATACTGCTTCTAGTGAGCGGTCTCAAAAACCCGACCGGAGCACCTTTAGAGTTTCATCTTGGAAAACAATAGACAGCACAGCAATGTCACACTACCACTGACTGGTGGTCTGTAGACTGTGTAGCACTTGAGGCACGCAGACAAATCTCTCTACACACACACAAATCCCCACATGCATTTGCAGATCTGCCACAGCAGAAGTTTAGCAAAAGTCATGTCTAAAAAGAGCCAATTGAGAGTCTTGTCTGAGTTGTAACCGATGAATTGTCTGTATTTCCAGCTCTCGGAGCAAAAAGTTAGACTGAGTCATTAATATGTTTGTCTGCTTTTACAGATTTCTCTACATATTTACAAATCTCAATACATTTCTTGATCTGATTATACAAACACAGATTTAGACATAGCTACACAATTCTCCACTCACATTTGTGAATAGTTTTGCTACCATAGATATGTTAAGATACTTGGAGAGATATTTACTTAGAAAAATCTTAGTAACAATTTCCACACAGAAATTCTTAGTAAAATTCACAGAGAATATTTAAAGTGACCTTTTATTTATGTTTAAGACTAGTCTCTATTAAAACTTCTTAAGTTAACTTTACTAGCTGTTTTTTGTCTTTGTCAGTAAATTATCTATGGCACTTTTACTTAAAACTTGTAATAAAAGCAGGGTCCCAAATAAACACAGGTTTCCAATAAAGGCCTGGTCTGGATTTTATAGAAATTATCTCGATATATAAAACCTTTTAAAACCCACCGGGTCGCCCGTGTTATATCCCAACTGGTGTTCAAACTAACTGGTTGCTGTACGTGTGTGCATGTTGTGTGCTGCAGCTGTGATGTGTCTCTGTCACCAGATTCGTCAGACATTCACAAACATATTACTGGTGATTTTCAAGTCTCATATCTACAGTAGTATCTACAGTAGATATCTACAGCCACACACACAAAAAATACATTCTAGAAAATTTAAGTTTAAATAGCATCAAGCTGGATTCGATCTCACTGGATCAAAACCAATACAGTTCCCCAACGTATTGCTTTTGTCCATGAGCCACTGGAGTGACTCTGTCTCACTGTTTCCAGTCATGTATTGATTGATTACGTCAGCACCCAGGTAACATTTATTTGGGGGTTGATCTAAAACAACTGGTTACCTCGTGCTGGTTGTTGAAAATATACAAACATGTTTATCAGAGTTCTTTCTCGAGGCTACCGTCACACTGACCACTATATTACAGCCCCCTATGACACTAGACATTATGACAAAGAAATATTTTCAGACAGTGAAGATGTAACTTACATAATACTGTCAAATATACGAAGTGATTGTGAGCCACACACAGATTGTTTGTGTTAGTTCATTCAGATTCACCGGTACTGTAAACAACAGAGACGGAAAAAAACTCTGAAGCGATCATAAACTCTGTACAGTCTGTGTCCGTTCCTCCATTGTTTATATTCCTTTAGTAGTAGTCCTTTCATACGTAATACGGAGCCCCTAAAGGGACATGGGGAAAAAGAAAAAAAATGAAAAGATCTTGTGAGCACGAGAAACCTTATATTAAGCACAGGCAGTTGTGCTTCCTTTGTGTTATGCCTCTAGGCTCATTAACTGCGGTTAAGCCGTTACTCCAATCTCCATGGTCAAATCAGCCTCACAATTAAGAGTGTTATATATATATATATATATATTATATAAGTGTTATATTCTCAGCACTATGGTAATTGCGGAGAAACAGCGTATTCACTTCCGGTTTTCAAAATAAAGGTATTAAGAACAGTAACCTACATTTAAAATAAAATATGTTACATTAAAGTGTTTAATGCGACCATGATGAATAAAAAACATATTTCTACTGCACCAATTTGGAGAAATGCCAAAACAAAAGTTCCATATTTGTACCTCCAAGTGGAATCTTTTATTATATTTGAGGTACTGTAAAAACACATTGCTCAATAATTCCTGGCTATGAATGGTATGTTTAACTTCTACACATATAAGACTACAAGTATGCTTAATATCAAGCATTTTTAGTGCACAAATTTAGAGAAATTCAACAGTAAAAGTCCATATTTGTTTGATAGACGAGATGCCTCTAGGCTCATTAACTGCGGTTAAGTCAGCTTTTACTAGGGTGGCCATTCGTCCACTTTAGGCCGGACAGTGCGGCTTTTAAATGCCCTGTCCAGCTGCAGCCGCGATCCGTATGTCGTGCTCATGAGAAGCGTTTCATTTTTTTTCTTTTCCCCCATGTCCCTTTAGGGGCTCCGTACTTTCATGGTGTGTGTGTGCGATTTCACTGTATGATGTTCATTAGCAGGTATTTGTAGGCTTTTATCAGATAAACTCCAAATCAGTAATGTATGGCTCTTTTTCTGTTGTTGACATCATATCATAACAAAATTTTCAATTCTTGTTACAGTGTCTGTTACTCGTTTGAAGGTGAAGCCAAGTTCTTTGGGAATCTGTTCTGTGCAGCAGCAGAGAGAGAACAGCAGACAGGAGAGAAGATACTGGAGCTGTTATCATCAGTGTGCAGATATGAAACATTCCCTCTTAATGACAGATACATGTATTATGATGCCAATAAACATCAGTGTGATTTCCTGCTGGATCTTTGCTCCCACCTGAAGGACTATGAGACTAAAACAGGCTTGAGTGTCCTTCCATCATTACAGTCAGTTCTCCAGTCAGCTCCTGCAGTCTGGTCCATAAACCTCTCAGAGAGAAAGACCTCCATCCTCCTGGAAGTGCTGAAACTCCAATCAGAGAAGAAACAAGTGAAGCTGACAGGCTGCTCACATGAAGAGAGTGAAGTGAGGAGTTTCCTACAGTGTCTGCCTTATATCTCACAGCTCAGGTAAGTCTGATAATATTGAAAGGAAGTTTGTGAAAACATTATTTGACTATAATTTAAAATTGAACAAAATGTTGAAAGAGATGATTGCTGTCTGTCAGTGGATTCATTATTCAGTATTTTAAAGGACAATTCCGGCGCAAAATGAACCTGGGGTTAATAACACATGTGTCCCGAGTTGGTTCGGTCTCTGGGATATGTTTTCATTTTAATCGCACGTGACCAGTTTTAGCACAAACCTCTAATTAGCTTATAACGCTGGTCAACGGGGCACCGAGTAACGTGAAAAGAAATCTATTTCTATTCCACAAACAAGACTCAAAATAGCACCACACTTACACGGTAGCATAATGAGGGCCCCTACCTGTAAATTGAAGCATTGATAACGTTGTAAGTGTACAGACAGTTTATTAAAAGATAGTTTAGAACAACAGTAGCGTTCACATATACAGGCGGGCGCCATCTTGGGAAAACAGTCACGTGACCAGTCGAATTTGCTCAATATATCAGAAATAATCGCACCGATATAAAACATAACTCATCTAGTGTACTTACTCAGTGGATAACTGTGCTTCTGGTCCCTCCGGTATGAGTCGCTGCCTCCAATTTATTTTCGGGACATGGAAAAAAGTTTCAAGTGCAGCTCTGTTTATCAGAGAGGGGAAATCTTCACACTGTACAAAACACTGCGTGCAACACAGCCACTCCTCTTCAGTGGCCATAGCTTCACAATGTCTGCAGGTACACCACCAGTTTCCTGAAGTACGAGGCTGTGTTGCAGCATTGACTACCAGTAGCTCTCTCTCTCTCTCTCTCTCTCTCTCTCTCTCTCTCTCTCTCTCTCTCTCTCTGCTCTCTGTCTCTCTCTCTCTCTCTCTCTCTCTCTCTCTCTCTCTCTCTCTCTGTCTCTCTCTCTCTCTCGCTCTCTCTCTCTCTCTCTCTCTCTCTCTCTCTCTCTCTCTCTCTCTCTCGCTCTCTCTCTCTCTCTCTCTCTCTCTCTCTCTCTCTCTCTCTCTCTCTCTCTCTCTCTCTCTCTCTCTCTCTCTCTCTCTCTCTCTCTCTCTCTCTCTCTCTGTCTCTCTCCCACCCTTTCACGGAGCTCCTGCAGCTCTTCGTCTGTATATTCCGGCTCGAAAAGATAAGGACGTCCATCAAACTGAAAGGGTTCGTTGTCGATGTCTTCAGATTCAGTTGAATAATCCGCCATCTCTTCAGTGTGTATCCTGTGGAAGCACTAGTAGACTAGTAGTCTCTGTTGCGTTCAGGGCTTTCTTCCAGCAACAAGGTGAGTTCACGTGAGATGGTGCGTTCAAGTCACATCTCAGAGAGTTGGACTGGTCACCACTGTTTTCCCAAGATGGCGCCCGCCTGTATATGTGAACGCTACTGTTGTTCTAAACTATCTTTTTAATAAACTGTCTGTACACTTACAACGTTCTCAATGCTTCAGTTTACAGGTAGGGGCCCTCATTATGCTACCGTGTAAGTGTGGTGCTATTTTGAGTCTTGTTTGTGGAATAGAAATAGATTTCTTTTCACGTTACTCGGTGCCCCGTTGACCAGCGTTATAAGCTAATTAGCGGTTTGTGCTAAAACTGGTCACGTGTGATTAAAATGAAAACATATCCCAGAGACCGAACCAACTCGGGACACATGTGTTATTAACCCCAGGTTCATTTTGTGCCGGAATTGTCCTTTAATATAGTTTGATATTATCACAGCTAATAACACACATACAATTAGACTATTTCATCTGACTGTACAAATGTTCTCTCAATTTAACATAATCTGTACATTAGATGGTTTGTCCCATAAGATTGTTCCTGCCAATAAAACAGTGGTCAATTCCTAATTTAATAATTAATGCATTTTAATACCTAATCTACAATGTTGTTAAGAATAGTAATTAATAATAAATAAATAAATAAGGCTACACTATAAACATAAAGCTTTAAATATACTCTGTGATCAGTATCAGATACTGCTTCTAGTGAGCGGTCTCATAAACCCGACCGGAGCACCTTTAGAGTTTCATCTTGGAAAACAATAGACAGCACAGCAATGTCACGCTACCGCTGACTGGTGGTCTGTAGGCTGTGTAGTTACTGAGGCACACAGACAAATCTCTCTACACACACACACAAATCCCCACATGCATTTGCAGATCTGCCACAGCAGAAGTTTAGCAAAAGTCATGTCTAAAAAGAGCCAATTGAGAGTCTTGTCTGAGTTGTAACCGATGAATTGTCTTTATTTCCAGCTCTCGGAGCAAAAAGTTAGACTGAGTCATTAATATGTTTGTCTGCTTTTACAGATTTCTCTACATATTTACAAATCTCAATACATTTGTTGATCTGATTACACAAACACAAAGATTTAGACATAGCTACACAATTCTCCACTCACATTTGTGAATAGTTTTGCTACCATAGATATGTTAAGATACTTGGAGAGATATTTACTTAGAAAAATCTTGGTAACAATTTCCACACAGAAATTCTTAGTAAAATTCACAGAGGATATTTCAAGTGACCTTTTATTTATGTTTAAGACAAGTCTCTTTTAAAACTTCTTAAGTTAAGTTTACTAGCTGTTTTATTGTCTTTGTCAGTAAATTATCTATGGCAGTTTTACTTAAAACTTGTAATAAAAGCAGGGTCCCAAATAAACACAGGTCTCCAATAAAGGCCTGGTCTGGATTTTATAGAAATGATCTTGATGTATAAAACCTCTTAAAACCCACCGGGTCGCCCGTGTTATATCCCAACTGGTGTTCAAACTAACTGGTTGCTGTACGTGTGTGCATGTTGTGTGCTGCAGCTGTGATGTGTCTCTGTCACCAGATTCGTCGACATTCACAAACATATTACTGGTGATTTTCAAGTCTCATATCTACAGTAGTAGATGTATAAGTGAGCCCTACATTACAGCCACACACACAAAAAATACATTCTAGAAAATATAAGTTTAAATAGCATCAAGCTGGATTCGATCTCACTGGATCAAAACCAATACAGTTCCCCAACGTATTGCTTTTGTCCATGAGCCACTGGAGTGACTCTGTCTCCCTGCTTCCAGTCATGTATTGATTGATTACGTCAGCACCCAGGTAACATTTATTTGGGGGTTGATCTAAAACAACTGGTTACCTCGTGCTCGTTGTTGAAAATATACAAACATGTTTATCAGAGTTCTTTCTCGAGGCTACCGTCACACTGACCACTATATTACAGCCCCCTATGACACTAGACATTATGACAAAGAAATATTTTCAGACAGTGAAGATGTAACTTACATAATACTGTCAAAATATACGAAGTGATTGTGAGCCACACACAGATTGTTTGTGTTAGTTCATTCAGATTCACTGGCGCTGTAAACACCAGAGACAGAAAAAACTCTGAAGCGATCATAAACTCTGTACAGTCTGTGTCCGTTCCTCCATTGTTTATATCCCTTTAGTAGTAGTCCTTTCATATGGAGCCCCTAAAGGGACATGGGGGAAAAAAAAAAGTGAAACGTTTCTCGTGAGCACGAGAAACCTTATATTAAGCACAGGCAGTTGTGCTTCCTGTGTGTTATGCCTCTAGGCTCATTAACTGCGGTTAAGCCGTTACTCTGATCTCCGAGGTCAAATCAGCCTCACAATTAAGAGTGTCATATATATATATATATATATATATATATGTATTATATAAGTGTTGTATTCTCAGCATTATGGTAATTGCGGAGAAACAGCGTATTCACTTCCGGTTTTCAAAATAAAGATATTTAGAACAGTAACCTACATTTAAAATAAAATACGTTACATTAAAGTGTTTAATGCGAACACGATGAATAAAAAACATACTTAATATCAAGCATTTCTACTGCACCAATGTGAAGAAATGCCAAAACAAAAGTTACATATTTGTACATCCAAGTGGAATCTTTTATTATATTTGAGGTACTGTAAAAACACATTGCTCAATAATTCCTGGCTAATATCAAGCATTTTTACTGCACAAATTTAGAGAAATTCAACAATAAAAGTCCATATTTGTTTGATTGACGAGATGCCTCTAGGCTCATTAACTGCAGTTAAGTCAGCCTTTACTAGGGTGGCCATTCGTCCGCTTTAGGCCGGACAGTGCGGCTTTTAAATGCCCTGTCCAGCTGCAGGTGCAGCCTTAAGCCAGAGACTCATTTGTCCTCCTTTTCAGATAATAACAAAAAAGGCCCACCTTTTGACACATTACCTTGTTAGTTTAATACTTATTGGCTAAAAATGTGTGTCAAAATAAGTAATTTCATTGGTTACATTTTCGTGTTGTGACCTATCAACACATGTCTAATTTAAATATTCAAATGAGCCATGTGTTGATGCACCATGCTCACTGAGAGCTGTCAATCAAGCTCTCAGACAGAGAATGTAACAAATATGGACTTTTATTGTTGAATTTCTCCAAATTGGTGCAGTAAAAATGCTTGATATGAAGTATGTTTTTTATTCATCATGGTCGCATTAAACACTTTAATGTAACATATTTTATTTTTATGTAGGTTACTGTTCTTAATACCTTTATTTTGAAAACCGGAAGTGAATATGCTGTTTCTCCGCAATTACCATAATGCTGAGAATATAACACTTATATAATATATATACTATATATATATATATATTATATAAGTGTTATATAATATATGTAATATATATTATATAACACTTACATATATATTATATAAGTGTTATATAATATATATTATATATATATATAACACTCTTAATTGTGAGGCTGATTTGACCACAGAGATCGGAGTAAAGGTTTAACCACAGTTAATGAGCCTAGAGGCATAACACACAGGAAGCACAACTGCCTGTGCTTAATATAAGGTTTCTCATCCTCACGAGATCAGTTTCATTTTTCTTCTTTTTCCCCATGTCCCTTTAGGGACTCCGTACTTTCATGGTGTGTGTGTGTGATTTCACTGTATGATGTTCATTAGCAGGTATTTGTAGGCTTTTATCAGATAAACTCCATATCAGTAATGTATGGCTCTTTTTCTGTTGATGACATCATATCATAACAAAATGTTCAATTCTTGTTACAGTGTCTCTGACTGGTTTGAAGATGAAGCCAAGTTCTTTGGGAATCTGTTCTGTGCAGCAGCAGAGAGAGAACAGCAGACAGGAGAGAAGATACTGGAGCTGTTATCATCAGTGTGCAGATATAAAACATTCCCTCTTAATGAATGGGATTATGATTATGAGGAATCTCAGTATGATTTCTTGTACGATCTTTGCTCCCATCTGAAGGACTATGAGACTAAATCAGGCTTGAGTGTCCTTCCATTATTACCGTCAGTTTTCCAGTCATCTCCTGCAGTCTGGTCCATAAACCTCTCAGAGAGAAAGCCCTCTGTCCTCCTGGAAGTGCTGAAACTCCAATCAGAGAAGAAACAAGTGGAGCTGACAGGCTGCTCACATGAAGAGAGTGAAGTGAGGAGTTTCCTACAGTGTCTGCCTTATATCTCACAGCTCAGGTAAGTCTGATAATATTGAAAGGAAGTTTGTGAAACATTATTTGACTATAATTTAAAATTGAACAAAATGTTGAAAGAGATGATTGCTGTCTGTCAGTGGATTCATTATTCAGCAGTATTTTAATATAGTTTGATATTATCACAGCTAATAACACACATACAATTAGACTATTTCATCTGACTGTACAAATGTTCTTTCAATTTAACATAATCTGTACATTAGATGGTTTGTCCCATAAGATTGTTCCTGCCAATGAAACAGTGGTCAATTCCTAATTTAATAATTAATGCATTTTAATACCTAATCTACAATGTTGTTAAGAATAGTAATTAATAATAAATAAATAAATAAGCCTACACTATAAACATAAAGCCTCAAATATACTCTGTGATCAGTATCAGATACTGCTTCTAGTGAGCGGTGAGCGGTCTCATAAACCCGACCGGAGCACGTTTAGAGTTTCATCTTGGAAAACAATAGACAGCAAAGCAATGTCACGCTACCGCTGACTGGTGGTCTGTAGGCTGTGTAGTTACTGAGGCACACAGACAAATCTCTCTACACACACACACAAATCCCCACATGCATTTGCAGATCTGCCACAGCAGAAGTTTAGCAAAAGTCATGTCTAAAAAGAGCCAATTGAGGGTCTTGTCTGAGTTGTAACCGATGAATTGTCTGTATTTCCAGCTCTCAGAGCAAAAAGTTAGACTGAGTCATTAATATGTTTGTCTGCTTTTACAGATTTCTCTACATATTTACAAATCTCAATACATTTGTTGATCTGATTATACAAACACAAAGATTTAGACATAGCTACACAATTCTCCACTCACATTTGTGAATCGTTTGCTACCATAGATATGGTTAGATACTTGGAGAGATATTCACTTAGAAAAATCTTGGTAACAATTTCCACACAGAAATTCTCAGTTAAATTCACAGAGGATATTTCAAGTGACCTTTTATTTATGTTTAAGACTAGTCTCTATTAAAACTTCTTAAGTTAACTTTAATAGCTGTTTTTTGTCTTTGTCAGTAAATTTTCCATGGCAGTTTTACTTAGACTATGTACCGTAAAACTACCAATAAAAACAGGGTACCAAATAAACACAGGTCTCCAATAAAGGCCTGGTCTGGATTTTTTAGAAATGATCTCGATGTATAAAACCTCTTAAAACCCACCGGGTCGCCCGTGTTATATCCCAACTGGTGTTCAAACTAACTGGTTGCAGTACGTGTGTGCGTGTTGTGTGCTGCAGCTGTAATGTGTCTCTGTCACCAGATTCGTCGACAATCACAAACATGTTACTGGTGATTTTCAAGTCTCATATCTACAGTAGTAGATGTATAAGTGAGCCCTACATTACAGCCACACACAATAAAAAATACATTCTAGAAAATTTAAGTTTAAATAGCATCAAGCTGGTTTCGATCTCACTGGAGCAAAACCAATACAGTTCCCCAGCGTATTGCTTTTGTCCATGAGCCACTGGAGTGACTCTGTCTCACTGCTTCCAGTCATGTATTGATTGATTACGTCAGCACCCAGGTAACATTTATTTGGGGGTTGATCTAAAACAACTGGTTACCTCGTGCTCGTTGTTGAAAATATACAAATATGTTTATCAGAGTTCTTTCTCGAGGCTACCGTCACACTGACCACTATATTACAGCCCCCTATGACACTAGACATTATAACTAAGAAATATTTTCAGACAGTGAAGATGTAACTTAGATAATACTGTCAAAATATACGAAGTTATTGTGAGCCACACACAGATTGTTTGTGTTAGTTCATTCAGATTCACTGGCACTGTAAACAACAAATACGGAAAAAAACTCTGAAGCGATCATAAACTCTGTACAGTCTGTGTCCGTTCCTCCATTGTTTATATCCCTTTAGTAGTAGTCCTTTCATATGGAGCCCCTAAAGGGACATGGGGGAAAAAAAAAGTGAAACGTTTCTCGTGAGCACGAGAAACCTTATATTAAGCACAGGCAGTTGTGCTTCCTGTGTGTTATGCCTCTAGGCTCATTAACTGCGGTTAAGCCGTTACTCTGATCTCCGAGGTCAAATCAGCCTCACAATTAAGAGTGTCATATATATATATATATATATATATATATATATGTATTATATAAGTGTTGTATTCTCAGCATTATGGTAATTGCGGAGAAACAGCGTATTCACTTCCGGTTTTCAAAATAAAGATATTTAGAACAGTAACCTACATTTAAAATAAAATACGTTACATTAAAGTGTTTAATGCGAACACGATGAATAAAAAACATACTTAATATCAAGCATTTCTACTGCACCAATGTGAAGAAATGCCAAAACAAAAGTTACATATTTGTACATCCAAGTGGAATCTTTTATTATATTTGAGGTACTGTAAAAACACATTGCTCAATAATTCCTGGCTAATATCAAGCATTTTTACTGCACAAATTTAGAGAAATTCAACAATAAAAGTCCATATTTGTTTGATTGACGAGATGCCTCTAGGCTCATTAACTGCAGTTAAGTCAGCCTTTACTAGGGTGGCCATTCGTCCGCTTTAGGCCGGACAGTGCAGCTTTTAAATGCCCTGTCCAGCTGCAGGTGCAGCCTTAAGCCAGAGACTCATTTGTCCTCCTTTTCAGATAATAACAAAAAAGGCCCGCCTTTTGACACATTACCTTGTTAGTTTAATACTTATTGGCTAAAAATGTGTGTCAAAATAAGTAATTTCATTGGTTACATTTTCGTGTTGTGACCTATCAACACATGGCTAATTTAAATATTCAAATGAGCCATGTGTTGATGCACCTCATGCCAGTTGCTACCTGGTGGTTCTCCTTCATTGAGAGCTGTCAATCAAGCTCTCAGACAGAGAATGTAACAAATATGGACTTTTGTTGTTGAATTTCTCCACATTGGTGCAGTAAAAATGCTTGATATTAAGTATGTTTTTTATTCATCATGGTCGCATTAAACACTTTAATGTAACATATTTTATTTTTATGTAGGTTACTGTTCTTAATACCTTTATTTTGAAAACCGGAAGTGAATATGCTGTTTCTCCGCAATTACCATAATGCTGAGAATATAACACTTATATACTATATATATATATATATATATATATAAACACTCTTAATTGTGAGGCTGATTTGACCACGGAGATCAGAGTAACGGCTGAACCGCAGTTAATGAGCCTAGAGGCATAACACACAGGAAGCACAACTGCCTGTGCTTAATATAAGGTTTCTCGTGCTCACGAGATCCGTTTCATTTTTCTTCTTTTTCCCCATGTCCCTTTAGGGACTCCGTACTTTCATGGTGTGTGTGTGTGATTTCACTGTATGATGTTCATTAGCAGGTATTTGTAGGCTTTTATCAGATAAACTCCAAATCAGTAATGTATGGCTCTTTTTCTGTTGTTGACATCATATCATAACAAAATGTTCAATTCTTGTTACAGTGTCTCTCAGAGGTTTAAAGGTAAAGCCAAGTTCTTTGGGAATCTGTTCTGTGCAGCAGCAGAGAGAGAACAGCAGACAGGAGAGAAGATACTGGAGCTGTTATCATCAGTGTGCAGATATGAAACATTCCCTCTTAATGAAGAGTATGATGATTATGAGGAATATCAGTATGATTTCCTGCTGGATCTTTGCTCCCACCTGAAGGACTATGAGACTAAAACAGGCTTGAGTGTCCTTCCATCATTACAGTCAGTTCTCCAGTCAGCTCCTGCAGTCTGGTTCATAAACCTCTCAGAGAGAAAGACCTCCATCCTCCTGGAAGTGCTGAAACTCCAATCAGAGAAGAAACAAGTGAAGCTGACAGGCTGCTCACATGAAGAGAGTGAAGTGAGGAGTTTCCTACAGTGTCTGCCTTATATCTCACAGCTCAGGTAAGTCTGATAATATTGAAAGGAAGTTTGTGAAAACATTATTTGACTATAATTTAAAATTGAACAAAATGTTGAAAGAGATGATTGCTGTCTGTCAGTGGATTCATTATTCAGTATTTTAAAGGACAATTCCGGCACAAAATGAACCTGGGGTTAATAACACATGTGTCCCGAGTTGGTTCGGTCTCTGGGATATGTTTTCATTCTAATCGCACGTGACCAGTTTTAGCACAAACCGCTAATTAGCTTATAACGCTGGTCAACGGGGCACCGAGTAACGTGAAAAGAAATCTATTTCTATTCCACAAACAAGACTCAAAATAGCACCACACTTACACGGTAGCATAATGAGGGCCCCTACCTGTAAACTGAAGCATTGAGAACGTTGTAAGTGTACAGACAGTTTATTAAAAAGATAGTTTAGAACAACAGTAGCGTTCACATATACAGGCGGGCGCCATCTTGGGAAAACAGTCACGTGACCAGTCCAACTCTCTGAGATGTGACTTGAACGCACCATCTCACGTGAACTCACGTTGTTGCCGGAAGAAAGCCCTGAACGCAACAGAGACTACTAGTCTACTAGTGCTTCCACAGGATACACACTGAAGAGATGGCGGATTATTCAACTGAATCTGAAGACATCGACAACGAACCCTTTCAGTTTGATGGACGTCCTTATCTTTTCGAGTCGGAGAGAGAGAGAGAGAGAGAGAGAGAGAGAGAGAGAGAGAGAGAGAGAGAGAGAGAGAGAGAGAGAGAGAGAGAGAGAGAGCTACTGGTAGTCAATGCTGCAACACAGCCTCGTACTTCAGGAAACTGGTGGTGTACCTGCGGACATTGTGAAGCTATGGCCACTGAAGAGGAGTGGCTGTGTTGCACGCAGTGTTTTGTACAGTGTGAAGATTTCCCCTCTCTGATAAACAGAGCTGCACTTTAAACTTTTTTCCATGTCCCGAAAATAAATTGGAGGCAGCGACTCATACCGGAGGGACCAGAAGCACAGTTATCCACTGAGTAAGTACACTAGAGGAGTTATGTTTTATATCGGTGCGATTATTTCTGATATATTGGACTGGTCACGTGACTGTTTTCCCAAGACGGCGCCCGCCTGTACATGTGAACGCTACTGTTGTTCTAAACTATCTTTTTAATAAACTGTCTGTACACTTACAACGTTCTCAATGCTTCAGTTTACAGGTAGGGGCCCTCATTATGCTACCGTGTAAGTGTGGTGCTATTTTGAGTCTTGTTTGTGGAATAGAAATAGATTTCTTTTCACGTTACTCGGTGCCCCATTGACCAGCGTTATAAGCTAATTAGAGGTTTGTGCTAAAACTGGTCACGTGTGATTAAAATGAAAACATATCCCAGAGACCGAACCAACTCGGGACACGTGTTATTAACCCCAGGTCCATTTTGCGCTGGAATTGTCCTTTAATATAGTTTGATATTATCACAGCTAATAACACACATACAATTAGACTATTTCATCTGACTGTACAAATGTTCTCTCAATTTAACATAATCTGTACATTAGATGGTTTGTCCCATAAGATTGTTCCTGCCAATAAAACAGTGGTCAATTCCTAATTTAATAATTAATGCATTTTTATACCTAATCTTCAATGTTGTTAAGAATAGTAATTAATAATAAATAAATAAATAAGGCTACAGTATAAACATAAAGCTTTAAATATACTCTGTGATCAGTATCAGATACTGCTTCTACTGAGCGGTCTCATAAACCCGACCGGAGCACCTTTAGAGTTTCATCTTGGAAAACAATCGACAGCACAGCAATGTCACGCTACCGCTGACTGGTGGTCTGTAGGCTGTGTAGTTACTGAGGCACACAGACAAATCTCTCTACACACACACACAAATCCCTCCATGCATTTGCAGATCTGCCACAGCAGAAGTTTAGCAAAAGTCATGTCTAAAAAGAGCCAATTGAGGGTCTTGTCTGAGTTGTAACCGATGAATTGTCTGTATTTCAAGCTCTCGGAGCAAAAAGTTAGACTGAGTCATTAATATGTTTGTCTGCTTCTACAGATTTCTTTACATATTTACAAATCCCAATACATTTGTTGATCTGATTATACAAACACAGATTTAGACATAGCTACACAATTCTCCACTCACATTTGTGAATAGTTTTGCTACCGTAGATATGTTAAGATACTTGGAGAGATATTCACTTAGAAAAATCTTGGTAACAATTTCTACAAAGAAATTCTTAGTTAAATTCACAGAGGATATTTCAAGTGACCTTTTACTTATGTTTAAGACTAGTCTCTATTAAAACTTCTTAAGTTAATTTAATAGCTGTTTTTTGTCTTTGTCAGTAAATTTTCCATGGCAGTTTTACTTAGACTATGTACCGTAAAACTTCCAATAAAAACAGGGTCCCAAATAAACACAGGTCTCCAATAAAGGCCTGGTCTGGATTTTATAGAAATGATCTCGATGTATAAAACCTCTTAAACCCACCGGGTCGCCCGTGTTATATCCCAACTCGTGTTCAAACTAACTGGTTGCTGTACGTGTGTGCATGTTGTGTGCTGCAGCTGTGAACATATTACTGGTGATTTTCAAGTCTCATATCTACAGTAGTAGATGTATAAGTGAGCCCACATTACAGCCACACACAAAAAAAATACATTCTAGAAAATATAAGTTTAAATAGCATCAAGCTGGATTCGGTCTCACTGGATCAAAACCAGTACAGTTCCCCAACGTATTGCTTTTGTCAATGAGCCACTGGAGTGACTCTGTCTCACTGCTTCCAGTCATGTATTGATTGATTACGTCAGAACCCAGGTAACATTTATTTGGGGGTTGATCTAAAACAACTGGTTACCTCGTGCTCGTTGTTGAAAATATACAAACATGTTTATCAGAGTTCTTTCTCGAGGCTACCGTCACACTGACCACTATATTACAGCCCCCTATGACACTAGACATTATGACAAAGAAATATTTTCAGACAGTGAAGATGTGTTGTGGAAATTTCTCTGCTGCTGGTGAAGAATGAAATAGAGAATTTCTGCCGGCCGATAAGTTTATTTTCTTTGCAAAGAAAAGGTCAATCAACACACGAGCGGTCAAAGATGAAGAAAGACCCCGAACATGGGGATATCTAAACATTTATACCTGAGGACCACCTCTTTCACACCCCTTTGTCTGCTGTAGGGGTCTGGCCCTCCAGGAAGTGCCTTCCCACCCCTCTGCCCACTGCAGACATCAGGGCCGACCCCCTGCTGGTGTGTTTTACATATGAGGTGTTCTGCAGGATCTTGCATTCAGGTGCAAACCCAAGTCCAGACATCACAATCTACAAAACACAAAAGGACCTGGCATCTTGTGTTAGGAAGGGGGAGGTTGGGCATCTCCAGTGGCTGAAACAAAGAACCTGAATCTACCATTACAATTCCCCCTTTTTATTATTCATTAATCATTAGCAGTAAAAAAAACAAAACAAAACAAAAGAATAAGAATAAAATAAAGTATATAGTCACAACTTCATTATCCAACACATCAACTTACAGACCTACTTTAAAATGTATCATCATGGCAGTTGTTTAGAAGAGGAAGGAACAAAAGAAAGAAAAGAACAAAAACAAAAACATTACCATTATTTACAAAATGTCATCATCAGAGTCATAATCTGAGCTGGGGTAATGATGGGGATCAGAAATGTGAAATAAGGCTGGATTTTGATTGCCATTTTTAAATAGGTGAAGGTTGCATTTTGTCCTTCTGTCAGAGTGACGGTCTTGGCAGGTTTGTAGGTGTAGGCCTCTGTCAGCATCGTCCAATATAATAGGATCAGGATCAGGTGGTGCATGGTGTAATCTATTGGGAAGGTTTGCGGTGTTAATCCTGACATCTAGTTGGTGGTTGTTGAATTTATGGAGTTATTCCTCGTGTCGTCCTCTCCTTGCGCTTGTTCGTCCTCACGTTGTCCGTCTCCACGTCGTCTGTCCTTGCGTCGTTCAGGTTGACAGCTGAATTCCTCTGTTGGTTCAGGGACCTTCCTGCAGTGGTTGGCGTGTACCCACGTTGCTCTCTCAGCTATCTTCACAGCAGTATGTGTTGTCAGAAGCACCTGGAATGGACCTCGCCACCGTTTGGAGTGCCAGTGCTTCCTCCTGAAGTCCTTCATCACCACCCAGTCGCCAGGGTGAAAGTCATGAAGTAATGTGGAAGCTGGTAGTGGAAGGGCTGATCTCACCTGCTGAGAGATTTGAGAGAGAGTGGAAGATAAGTTTTTGCAGTATTGTAACATGTCATCGTCACATAGGAGGGGAGTGGCCTGGTTACAGGCTCCACTCCTAGAGATGGGGGTCTGCCAAAAAGAATTTCAAAGGGGCTCATGTTCACTCTGGATCTTTTTCTCATTCTTATGTGCATTAGAACAATCGGCAGGGCCTTTGTCCATGGCAGCCCCGTTTCCTCACAGCACTTTGCTAGTTTTGATTTCAGAGTGCCATTTTCTCGTTCGACCGCACCTCCACTGGCAGGGTGATATGCACAATGTCGTCTGAGGTCAATGGCAAGAAAATCACTGATTTGGGTTATTGCAGAATTGAAAAAGTGTGCGCCATTATCACTGCTCAGTTTAGTTGGTATTCCCCATGTGGGAAGGATTTCTGTTAACAGAGCTTTTGCTACCACTTTGCTGGGAATGCTTCAACCCATTTTGACCACATGTCAACCATCACCAAGCAGTATTTCTTCCCTTCTGCTGGCGAAAGTTCTATGAAATCCATCATCAAATGTTCGAATGGTCTATCTGGTGGTGGGTGTGCGGCGTGTGTGATTGTTTTGGTTTTACCTGCGTTATGTGTTGCACAAACCATACACGATTGACAAAACTTCTGCGCATGAACTGAAAAACCTTTGGTGAACCAGTGTTGAGTTATGGCATCCAACATCCCCCCTTTTGACACATGGTCCAATCCATGTGTCAATTTTGCAAAGTGAGGAAAGAAATGTTTGGGCAGGCAGGGTTTGTTATCGGGTCCCCGCCACACTGCTTCTTTCTGTGTGGCACCGCAGCGTCTCCACAACATCTTTTCTTGTGGTGTGGCAAAGGACTGCATCGCTGTAAGAGAACTTGGAATAGAGACCGGAGTTGAGACAAACAAAGGATCAAGGATGATGGGTTAGAGTGCAGCTCTTTTTGCAGCAGTATCAGCTCTTGCGTTCCCTAGAGAGACAGAATCTGAGTTGTTAGTATGGGCAAGGCATTTACAAACAGCAATTGAGGTTGGGAGCAAAATGGCATCTAGAAGAGCTGCAACCTTGTCATGATGAAGAATGGGTTTCCCGTCAGATTTTAAGAATTGTCTGTGTTTCCACAGAGTACCAAAATCATGTACAGCACCAAAAGCATATCTAGAGTCGGTGTGGATAGTTACAGTCTTGTTGCTTGCCAGCTTGCATGCCTCTGTCAATGCTGTGAGTTCTGCTGCTTGTGCAGAATAGTGAGAGGGGAGTGAACCTGAGGCAAGAGTTTCATGATTAGTGACAACAGCAAATCCAACTCTGTTGCGACCAGTTTGTGGGTCGCGGGAAGCGGATCCATCTACAAAAACAACCAAATCAGGGTTAGTTAATGGAGTTTCTTGTAGATCCGGTCTTGGGGAGCAGACCTGTTGGAGGACAGCAACACAGTTATGTTCTTGTCCATCGCCAGGTGTGGGAAAGAGAGTAGCAGGGTTTAAAACATTGCATCTTTTTACAGTGATGTTAGTAATGACAACAGGTTCACAGTCTTTGATGAGGCCAACATCATACTTACTAACAGCCCACAGTGTCTTAAGGACCTCCTGTAGGGCTGTAATAGCTGTTGCTTGTTCTTCGGACAAAAAGGAAAAAGATTTAAAAGTGCTTTTAGGTACCAGCTGGATTGTTCTTTGAGTGTGCACAAAAAATGGTAAACTCTTAGAGTAACACTGCAGTGTTGGTGAAAAAAAATTGATCGATCAGATGTTTCTTGCCAATCGGCTGCGCGCTGACATGATTTTATAAAAGGTCCCAAATCTTCCCAATTATCTGATGTGTGTTTTGCAAGTGTGATGTGTGGGACTGAATGGTCTATGGTGTACACATCACATTGAGCTGGTGTAAGAGAGACTGATATAGCGCATTTATGTTGTGTCCAATAAATGTGTGACAGTGTGAGTTTATCGAATCTCTCTCTCAACCAACCTTCCTCATATGGCTCATCAGGTCCTGGTGACACATGAGAGGTACAATGCAGATCCTCTGGTGTCATGAAATCTATTGTAGCTGTTAAAACTGTTTTTCTAGCTAAAGTAACAAGCTCAGAGGCAGTTGATGGTTGCAATTTCCATAGATATGCATATTGTAGTTCTGGGATGTGGTGAACAAAAGAGTGTGAAAAATTTGGCTCCAGATCGGATGGTCTGTGAACTTTGACACCTTCTGGAGTTGAGATCAGACAAAGGCCTAATTTGCACATCAAGTCCCTGCCCATCAGGTTAATGGGACAGACTTTTGAGAGCAAGAATGCATGTTTGAAGCTTATATCTGGCCCATCCGCACATTTGAGTGAGACAGTAATGTTCTCTCTAATTGTTTGACCTGATGAACCAACAGAGTACACATAATCTCCACTCATTTTTGGTTTTGTAGTGAGTTCTAAAGCTTTTATTACAGAATGTGTGGCTCCTGAGTCAACTAAGAATGCAACATTTTGTTCTGCAATGGTCAATGTATGTTGTGGAAACCTCTTGAAATGATCAGATGTGTACTGAACATATGTTAGAGCAATTGTATATCTGTTGTCTGAATTCTCTATAGATTGTGTATTAATCTGCTCAGTATGTGTGTGTGGAGTGTGGTGCAGTACCTTCTCTCGATCTCACAAGTTGGTTTGGCTTGTCAGCAGGAGTCCATCCCTCTCCGACAACCCTGTCCCATTTTCAGTCCGACTTGTCCACCAGGGTTGATGAGGTATTTTTGGGACACTCGCGTTTCCAATGTCCATGTTGACCACAAAGGAAACAAACATTCTTTGGAATTTTATCTTTCCAGTGCCTGTGTTGGTTATCTTTTCCTCTATGTGTATGATCTGGTTGTCCATGTTCTCGGATTGTGTTATACATGGTTATTGCTGCCATGTGAAACTCTTTCTGTGTTGTCTCTTCTTTTTTTTTTTTTTTTTTTATTTTTGAGAATATTTGGTCATGGGCATTTATGGCGTGTTTGCAAAGTTTGGACAGGCGTGCATCATTACATCCAATGCAGGAACTTTTACAGCTGAGGCAATGTCTGGTTTTAGTCCACGTAACAAACAGTTACAAAGATGAATTTTCCACACATCTGGAATATTGTTTAATCCATCACGTATGTGGGTGTTGAATACCTCTGATGTTGTTGGGTTGGGCAGATGTTGTGAGGCTGCTGTGATGTCAGCAGAAGTCCATGGGCGGAAAATCAACGTTGCACCTTCTGGTCCAGATATTTCAACCATGGGCATGTTGAAGGTTGCATCTTGATTTGGATGACACAGTCTATGTGCTATTGGAGAAGGGGGTTGGTTGTAGGGTTCTGTGGTGGAACGGACACATCAGGGGGCACAGTGAGCTGCTCCTGAACTTGTTTTTTGTTGTGGCATGGCGGAGTCTGCTTCCCTTCTTTTGCTGGGTGTCACTGTGTTGTATGGTGGTGGAGCTGAAGGATGAATAGGTGGGTTGCCGTCAAGGTCTGGATCCAGCTTCAAAACCGCCAACTGTGGAAACAAAGAAGAAGTCTGCGAGTCTGGTGTTCTTTGTGTGTGTGAAATTAGCTTTTCATTGGTTTCAACTTTTTCACATGGAAAAGGGAGTTGTTTCAGCATTCTTTTCCTATCTCGTGTCTCTGCTTCCCCTTTCCACATCTGAAAACATTCTTTTGACCTTCCATATTTTCTAATTTTCTTACAGAAACCTTATTTTTCCTTCTCATTTTTTGTTCTTTTCCCTTCAGTTTTTCTTCTAATATCGATATGTTTTTAAAATAAAATAAAAAATAAAAAAAACAAAACTGAGGGATCCCCCTATTGGGAATCCAAACTCAGCTGTCCAGACATTTAAATTTTTTAAACTTTTATCCCCATATTTCCTTCTCATAACATCCACAATCGCCCCCTCCAGAGGTCCAACCTCCAGAGCTTTTACTCCCCATTCCAAATGGAGGTCGTGCACAACTATTACAATACAGACGTCTCTGTAAAGGGTCACTTCGTTTAAGGAACAAGTGATAAAGACCTGGTCACTTTGTTTAAGGAACAAGTAACAAAGACCTGGTTACTTCGTTTAAGGAACAAGCATAAAGACCTGTTTAAGGCAACAAAGACCTGATCACTTTGTCTGTGCTACAAGTGAAAAAAAGCAAATCACTTCGTTTATGGTTACAAGTGATTTAAAAACCTGATTGCTTCGTTTAAGGAACAAGCAACAAAGACCTGGCTACTTCGTTTAAGGCTACAAGCAACAAAAAGCAGATCGATTGTGGATATGTGAGAAACGGAAATATTTAGCCAATTTTAAACCCAAAATTTAAAGAAAAGAAATTTAAATGTCAATATTTCAGTGCTCACCAGATGAATTTCGTTGAATTGCGTTTGTGGAAAATCCCAGCGGCGACGATCTGGGGCGTTTGCGGTCAGTCCTCCCTTCTCAGAAGAGGATTTTGAGGTTGGAGGCTGAAAAGTTTTTCTTCCAGGATGGCCTGTCACTGTCCGCGTCCCGTCCCAGACGATCGCTCGAGGGATCCCACTTCTGACACCAAATTGTTGTGGAAATTTCTCTGCTGCTGGTGAAGAATGAAATAGAGAACTTCTGCCGGCCGACAAGTTTATTTTCTTTGCAAAGAAAAGGTCAATCAACACACGAGCGGTCAAAGATGAAGAAAGACCCCGAACATGGGGATATCTAAACATTTATACCTGAGGACCACCTCTTTCACACCCCTTTGTCTGCTGTAGGGGTCTGGCCCTCCAGGAAGTGCCTTCCCACCCCTCTGCCCACTGCAGACATCAGGGCCGACCCCCTGCTGGTGTGTTTTACATATGAGGTGTCCTGCAGGATCTTGCATTCAGGTGCAAAGCCAAGTCCAGACATCACAATCTACAAAACACAAAAGGACCAGGCATCTTGTGTTAGGAAGGGGGAGGTTGGGCATCTCCAGTGGCTGAAACAAAGAACCTGAATCTACCATTACAGATGTGACTTACATAATACTGTCAAAATATACGAAGTGATTGTGAGCCACACACAGATTGTGTGTGTTAGTTCATTCAGATTTACCGGCACTGTAAACAACAGAAACGGAAAAAACTCTAAAGCGATCATAATTTCTGTACAGTCTGTGTCCGTTCCTCCATTGTTTATATTCCTTTAGTAGTAGTCCTTTCATGATGATGTGTGTGTGTGTGTGTGTGTGTGTGTGTGTGTGTGTGTGTGTGTCAAAGATGAGGGGAAAAGCAGAGGAGGTTGATAGATTTCACTGTATGATGTTCATTAGCAGGTATTTGTAGGCTTTTATCAGATAAACTCCATATCAGTAATGTATGGCTCTTTTTCTGTTGTTGACATCATATCATAACAAAATGTTCAATTCTTGTTACAGTGTCTCTCGGAGGTTTGAAGGTGCAGCCAAATTCTTTGGGAATCTGTTCTGTGCAGCAGCAGAGAGAGAACAGCAGACAGGAGAGAAGATACTGGAGCTGTTATCATCAGTGTGCAGATATAAAACATTCCCTCTTAATGAAGACGATGATGATTATGATGATTATGATGATTATGAGGAATATCAGCGTGATTTCCTGTTGGATCTTTACTCCCATTTGAAGGACTATGAGACTAAAACAGGCTTGAGTGTCCTTCCATCATTACAGTCAGTTCTCCAGTCAGCTCCTGCAGTCTGGTTCATAAACCTCTCAGAGAGAAATACCTCCATCCTCCTGGAAGTGTTGAAACGCCAATCAGAGAAGAAACAAGTGGAGCTGACAGACTGCTCACATGAAGAGAGTGAAGTGAGGAGTTTCCTACAGTGTCTGCCTTATATCTCACAGCTCAGGTAAGTCTGATAATATTGAAAGGAAGTTTGTGAAATATTATTTGACTATAATTTAAAATTGAACAAAATGTTGAAAGAGATGATTGCTGTCTGTCAGTGGATTCATTATTCAGCAGTATTTTAATATAGTTTGATATTATCACAGCTAATAACACACATACAATTAGACTATTTCATCTGACTGTACAAATGTTCTCTCAATTTAACATAATCTGTACATTAGATGGTTTGTCCCATAAGATTGTTCCTGCCAATGAAACAGTGGTCAATTCCTAATTTAATAATTAATGCATTTTAATACCTAATCTACAATGTTGTTAAGAATAGTAATTAATAATAAATAAATAAATAAGCCTACACTATAAACATAAAGCCTCAAATATACTCTGTGATCAGTATCAGATACTGCTTCTAGTGAGCGGTGAGCGGTCTCATAAACCCGACCGGAGCACGTTTAGAGTTTCATCTTGGAAAACAATAGACAGCACAGCAATGTCACGCTACCGCTGACTGGTGGTCTGTAGGCTGTGTAGCGACTGAGGCACACAGATATATCTCTCTACACACACAAACACAAATCCCCACATGCATTTGCAGATCTGCCACAGCAGAAGTTTAACAAAAGTCATGTCTAAAAAGAGCCAATTGAGAGTCTTGTCTGAGTTGTAACCGATGAATTGTCTGTATTTCCAGCTCTCGAAGCAAAAAGTTAGACTGAGTCATTAATATGTTTGTCTGCTTTTACAGATTTCTCTACATATTTACAAATCTCAATACATTTGTTGATCTGATTATACAAACACAGATTTAGACATAGCTACACAATTCTCCACTCACATTTGTGAATAGTTTTGCTACCATAGATATGGTAAGATACTTGGAGAGATATTCACTTGGAAAAATCTTGGTAACAATTTCCACACAGAAATTCTTAGTAAAATTCACAGAGGATATTTCAAGTGACCTTTTACTTATGTTTAAGACTAGTCTCTATTAAAACTTCTTAAGTTAACTTTACTAGCTGTTTTTTGTCTTTGTCAGTAAATTTTCCATGGCAGTTTTACTTAGACTATGTACCGTAAAACTTCCAATAAAAACAGGGTCCCAAATAAACGCAGGTCTCCAATAAAGGCCTGGTCTAGATTTTATAGAAATTATCTCGATGTATAAAACCTCTTAAAACCCACCGGGTCGCCCGTGTTATATCCCAACTGGTGTTCAAACTAACTGGTTGCTGTACGTGTGTGCGTGTTGTGTGCTGCAGCTGTGATGTGTCTCTGTCACCAGATTCGTCAGACATTCACAAACATATTACTGGTGATTTTCAAGTCTCATATCTACAGTAGTAGATGTATAAGTGAGCCCACATTACAGCCACACACAGAAAAACTACATTCTAGAAAATATAAGTTTAAATAGCATCAAGCTGGTTTCGATCTCACTGGATCAAAACCAATACAGTTCCCCAGCGTATTGCTTTTGTCCATGAGCCACTGGAGTGACTCTGTCTCACTGCTTCCAGTCATGTATTGATTGATTACGTCAGCAGCCAGGTAACATTTATTTGGGGGTTGATCTAAAACAACTGGTTACCTCGTGCTCATTGTTGAAAATATACAAACATGTTTATCAGAGTTCTTTCTCGAGGCTACCGTCACACTGACCACTATATTACAGCCCCCTATGACACTAGACATTATGACAAAGAAATATTTTCAGACAGTGAAGATGTAACTTAGATAATACTGTCAAAATATACGAAGTGATTGTGAGCCACACACAGATTGTTTGTGTTTGTTCATCCAGATTCACCAGCGCTGTAAACAACAGAGACGGAAAAAAAAAACTCTGAAGCGATCATAAATTCTGTATGTTCTGTGTCCGTTCTCCATTGTTTATATTACTTTAGTAGTAGTCCTTTCCTGATGTGTGTGTGTGTGTGTGTGTGTGTGTGTGTGTGTGTGTGTGTGTGTGTGTGTGTGTGTGTGTGTGTGTGTGTGTGTGTCAAAGATGAGGGGAAAAGCAGAGGAGATTGATAGATTTCACAGTATGATGTTCATTAGCAGGTATTTGTAGGCTTTTATCAGATAAACTCCATATCAGTAATGTATGGCTCTTTTTCTGTTGTTGACATCATATCATAACAAAATGTTCAATTCTCGTTACAGTGTCTCTCAGAGGTTTGAAGGTAAAACCAAGTTCTTTGGGAATCTGTTCTGTGCAGCAGCAGAGAGAGAACAGCAGACAGGAGAGAAGATACTGGAGCTGTTATCATCAGTGTGCAGATATGAAACTTTCCCTCTTAATGACAGAAACATGTATAATGATGCCAATAAACATCAGTGTGATTTCCTGTTGGATCTTTACTCCCACCTGAAGGACTATGAGACTAAAACAGGCTTGAGTGTCCTTCCATCATTACAGTCAGTTCTCCAGTCAGCTCCTGCAGTCTGGTCCATAAACCTCTCAGAGAGAAAGACCTCCATCCTCCTGGAAGTGCTGAAACTCCAATCAGAGAAGAAACAAGTGAAGCTGACAGACTGCTCACATGAAGAGAGTGAAGTGAGGAGTTTCCTACAGTGTCTGCCTTATATCTCACAGCTCAGGTAAGTCTGATAATATTCAGAAGAATTTCATCAAAATGTTTTTTGACTATAATTTGATTTGAAATGAACAAATGTAGAAAAAGATTAATTCTGTTTGTCAGTGCAGTAATTATTAATTATTTTAATATAGTTTGATATTATCACAGGTAATAGCAGAGATACAGTTAAACACTTAATCCGACTGTGCGTTTTTTCTCTCAGTTTAATCTTTGATTAAAGACATTGTACATCAGAGAGTTTGTAATGCAGTATTTTCACTCATCATCCATCATATTGTGTTTTAGCTGTGATCCAGAGTTCTTCCAGAGTGTGTGTACGTTGATCTCTGTAAGATCCAGAGAGGATGAGGAGCAGTTGTCCTCTCTGCTGCAGCTCCTGGGGTACACCCTGCAGTTAACAGGAGAGTTACACACAGGAACCTGCAGGTCTGTGGGCAGAGTTCTCAGACTCTGTGGATCTGATGTGGATCTCATCCTCAAACCCAGAAAGATGTCTGTCAGAGGAGCCTCCCTCCTCTTCAGACATACAACACAACTACATAGTCTGAGGTTCACATTTCTATAATTACTGTTGTTCTTATTACACCATGTTGTCCAGTTTGAATGTTAGTGGTAAGGTTAATTTGTTATTGCTTTCTCTTTGATTTTCAGTCTCTCCAGTGACATGGCCTTGCTACTGTTTCAGTGGGTAAGAAGAGGGCGAGCAGCAGGTCTGTTAGCTATTGAAGAGCTTTCTCTCACCCCTCAGACAGTCCCACCATCAGAAAGAGTGTTGTTGAAGGTTGTCAGTAGTTTGGCCTCCCTGCTGAGATACTGGAGCGTCAGACAGTTAGACCTGACTGAGTTCTACGTCCCTGCTCAGGGTCTCATTCCACTGCTGCTCCACCATGGTCCTCTAACAATCAAGTAAAAGTCTTTCCTGAGTCTCAAACACAAACTAATGAATGAAAATACTGAATGAATTCATCATTTATTTATTATTAAGATATATTCACACATTTTATCTGCAGACTGAGTGAGAAGATTTCCCTGCAGCTACTCTCCCTGATCCATGAAATCCAGGACAAGGACTTGACCCAGTTGTTCTTGAGTAAGGTTGGTGGAGACCTGAGCTCCTGCTGTCTGAACTGGGAGCTTCTTCACTGTCTGCTGCAGCAGTCTTCAGATCAGATCATCACTGTGAACCTGAGGAAGAACCGCTTCTTACAGGAGAACGTCACACGTCTGCTTCCCTTTCTGGACAGGATTGTAGTTAAAAGGTGATCAGTTTGTTTTCACCTTTTACCAGATACAGACGTCCAGTTTATTCTATTTAATCATTTGCACATTCATTGTTGTGGCTTATGTTTGACAGCAGTTTGTTCATTCTTTGAATAAAGTGTCCTGGTGAATACACTTTATGCTTTCAGGCCCTGTCCCAGGTTTGTGTTGACTGCCATCAGAGAGATCTATAAAGCTTGTGCCAGTCCCATTATACCCAGTTTACTGAGGTCACTGGATCATGTGATCAGCCTGACCTGCAGAGAGATGGACTCGCTGGACTGTGCTGCTCTGCTCTTCACCCTCAAACACAGTGACAGAGTTAAACTGAACCTCGTGTTTACCTCCATACCAACAGGACAAATAGAGTCCATCCTGTTTACACTGGACAAAGTTTCTCAACTCAGGTCAGACATTAGTGCTTGTTCCTCAGTGCTGTACCTGTATCAGTCCTCTCCAACACACAGGATATAATGCACCTCTCCCTGGAGCGCCTTTAAAAACATATATATGTACATGTATCACCTTTAGTTCAAAGTTGTTCTTGAATTCTTAAATTAATATTATTTGTGTGAATATATGTGAATCTTTACCTCAGTAACAATGAACATATGTATTCATATTACATTTAATTAATTTATGTTTTCCTACCAGTGTTGACAGGAATCTGCTGCTGAGGTTCATCCACTGTTGTGCTGCCTCTGACGCCCAGCAGGGGGCAGCAGTCAGCCTGCTCAGGGCTGTGCAGCACAGGCTGGATCTGTCCTGCTCCTCCTGTGTGGATCTGCCAGAGGAGGGTCAGAATGAGACTCTTAGTCTGACTGCTGAGGATTGCAGGGCCGTCTCCACCATCCTGAGACACAGCAGCAAGGACACACAGCTCAACCTGCAGGACTGTGAGCTGGAGGACAGCAGACTGGACCTGCTGTTTCCTGTCCTCGACAGAGTCCGCCTCAGGTGGGAAACACCACAAAATGACTGAAAGAAGAAGCTTGTTCATGTTTATGCATCGTAACCGTCTGCTCTTTGCTCTGATTCTCCTGTTTAGAGCCAGTAAAGCTCTCCTCCTCCAGCTGCTGTCTCTGGTTCCTATGAAAACTGAGAGGGACACAGTGAGACGGGCAGTGTCCCTGTGTAGAGCCCTGGGTGGAGAGCTGGACCTCAGTCACACCACACTGGATCAGAGGGCCTGTGAAGCTTTGGCCCAGATGCTGGACTTCTCTGAAGGGCTGACTGATCTGGACCTCAGTCACTGTGAGCTCACTGACCAGCTGCTGTTCACACTCATCACACATCTGCACAAAGTACAAGTCTTAGAGTGAGTGTCACACTGTCAGGATACATGTGTTCAGTTTCCATGTAGTTATGTGGATGCATTAACATGCTGTCACTGTAAATACCTTCAGAACAAAAGTTATATAGACAGAGAACTCCCCACAATAACATAAATGTACCTCTGTGTCTCTTCCTCTCTTTGTGTTTACAGTCTGAGTCACAATAAGATTACTGATGCTGCAGCTCACATGTTACTCCAACTGGTCTCCATCAACCCCTCCATCGACACTGTGCGGTGAGCAGACATTAATTACTCGCAGGCTGACAGAGGAATCATTCACAATCTCAGATGAGTTCAATGGATACTGTCACACAGATTATTGTGGCTCAATGACTGATGTTTGCTCTTTTCTAGACTCTTCAGCAACAACATTGTGGACAGAAATCCGTTTAAGAAACACCAGCAGTTTGAAATATGGTGACCCAGTCGTCAGTGTGGATAGTGCTCATCAGGAATAACTCCTTAATGTCCAATGAAATATTACTGTAGTCCGAGTACTGATACTGTGTCTGTGCTCAATACTTATACTGATAATGATGACATGATAAAGTTTGCTGATAATTATCTGGAGATCAGTACTGAGATGCTGTAGTTTTTATTTTTTATTATTTATATATTTATATTTTCTTATTGAGACAAAATCATGAGTAGGCCTAATTTATCTCTTTGTATTTTGGTGTAACTGTCTTTAGCCGTATTATCAGGGGAGCTCATGTCATTTGTAATCATTACGAAGGTCGTCTGTGATCTGAATCCCGTGTGAATCTGCCATGTCTGTAATTTGTAATGTAAAAACTTGGGGTTGTATGTTTTTATTTTCACGAGTATCAAAATGATACCTTAATGTAATATGGAATGAAAAGGGCCTTTGTGTGCATTCTGTGATTACTGTAATCTGGGATTATGTTTAATTCAATGCAGAGAAGAACGACTCTGTAATAATATCTCAGAGTAACGGTACAGTAAAGGTGCTTTCAGGTGATAATCATGTTCAATACATTGAGATAATAAATTATCTGAAGAAAATTATCTTTAAAATGTAAATATGAGGATCAGTTTTCACTTGAGATTTTAAATAAAGTAATGCCAGAGATAATATAAATATTTATATTCATATTAAAATAACATTTTCTGATATTTTCCTCATTAAAACACCTCGTTGACTGTAAACTGCAGTGATCAGTGTTTTCTTGCAATGGGAAACACTTTTGGTTGCATAAAATACTGGTGAAAAACTGAATTCAACAGTACAGCTGAATGACTTTGTGTGGGGAACCCAAGAAAGAGACAAATTTATTTAAATTTAAATTTAAAATGTTATAAATGATCAACTTTTATTCTGGGAAACAGTTATTTAATAAATGAGTTGGAGTGAGTCAATAAAACTCAACAAGAATATAAACATTTGTTTTTGCTCACATTTCTAATGAGTTGAAGTAAAAGATTTCTTCTATGCGCAAACATTTTGTTCACAAATTCATTAAAACCATTCAAATCAAAGAATCAAAAACTTCTAAGAAATAAGTTCTAAATGTCTCTGAGTGTTGAAGGACTGACCCAAACCATCTCTCAGGATTCAAGGTTTTCACAAAGAAGAACAAGTGAGCGTCAGTAGAGTTTAATAAAGTGAAAAACTCTAAGAAACACAGTTTAAAGGGCTCAACTGGTAAAGCAACTTGTTCAACTTCAATCTTGACCACTCTGTGAATTAAAAGCCTAAGAAAGAAACATAACTGAGGAGTCTCCAACTCAATATCTCACATTGTTAAAGGACTGTTGAACTCTTCAGGTCCAGAGTTTGATTCTGAACCGTTTACATTTTGAAGGCTGACGTCCAAATAAAAGAACAAAAGCTCTGAGTGAAGAAGCTGAAGTGTCTGATGAAATGGCTCCAGTGGTGAAACAGCTCCCTTCAAATTCATTTTGAGGTTGTGAGTTTAATATATTATATTGAAGTTGGATGTTCAAAGACAAAAAGTGAAAAGCTCTGAGAAATAGTAACAAAGTGTCTCAGCAAAAAAAGTTATCGACATTATTTACCATTTTTCACTCATTTATCTTCTCGTATTTTCTGTATTATAATATGAACTTTTGCTTTGAGCTTCACTAAACTGTATGAAAGGTGAAGATCAACAGCTGCACTGCTGACTTCAGACTGTAAACTCCAGGGTTCAATATTCCTCATTTAGCCTTTGCTTTTAAAACCAATCTATCAATACTGAAATGATGTGAGAGTCCAGGAAGCACTGGTGGCTCGAGCAGGTGCACATCTGAAGACCTGCAGGTTCTGGGATCAAACATCATGATCTTTAACATGCTGATTGAAAAGCTTTGAGAGAAACAGTTTAACTAGTCTGAGTCATTAGGAGGTACGGGTTCAATTCCAGATTATAATGTTTTCAGTGACAGAACTTTTACCTTCTTCATACAAGGCTTTTGTTTCAGAGTTATTTATGCTGACGAAGGAAAACTAAATCTGTGAACTCAAAGTGCACGAGGGTCATAGAAAATATAAAATACTGTCCATAAATAGTTGATCCCAGAGTGAACTCAATGTTTGAGCCCATCCCTCAATCAATGTTCATATTTTCAGGACACAGAAACAGTTTAAAGAATATATAAATATAGCCGAATATAAAACATCATTCCAAAACTGTTTGTTGTTTCCCCTTTGCCCACTTTGGTATTCCCAAATCCCCCTAATGTGGCAGTGACTCTCCACCATGTTAGAGTCTTCCTGGCTGCTCAGGCGAGACTTCGCTCCGACCGGCGAACTGACGCGATGACGCATGCGCGGCGGCTGAAGACGTTTCCGACTGAGTGGAAAGTTCGCGGTCATGAAGACGTTTGGAGGACGAGAGGAAGAAGGAGGGAGAGTGGAGGGAAATAACACAAAGAATTGGAGTTTATTGAGAGTTATAAGGTCAGTCAGAGGCTGAACGGCCACACAAACAAACACAAACACAAACAAACAAATAAACAAACAGCGTCGCTGCGTCTGTCGCCAGCTAGCTAACAGCTACGCTAACGTTTTTACAGTTGGTGATTATAAACAAACAATCGGTCAAACTCGAGTTACATTAGGTTCACATTAATCAGACATTATTGTGAGAATGAACATGGTGTTTTAAACAGTTGTTGTTGTTTTCTTGCTGTTATTGTCAGAGGAAATCAACTCCACCTGTTGATGAGCGTTCAGTGAAAGCGACAAGCGAACAGCCTGTCGAACAACAAAGACTAACATAGTGGCGGAAGATTGTGATCATGAAGCTGCTGCAGTTCATTAGCTGCTGTTTGTGGCTGTAATTGAAGCAGTAAGCTCTACTGACTGATTATTATTGATTATTGATTGATTGATTGATTGATTCGACCGCTGTATCTGACAGAAACATAGTTGGAAAGTTGAGTTTGTCTTTAATCTTGAGACGATTCACAGGATACAACAAATGTCACAATATCTGTTTGGTTTTAGTTTTTAAAAGCTGTTTTTATTTGATACAATTGATCACAAAGTCTGACTATTATTCCAATAATTGTACAGATTGCAGACCCCGATGTCACCTTCAGGAACACAAATCCAAACACGTAATTTAGTGTTTCATAAAAACACTAAATGGTGACGATCAATGTCAAATTGATTCTCTGTTGTCTGTTACTGAAGTTGGAGCTGAGTTCTTACTGAAGATGGTTGTTTGATTATCCAGTAACATTATTCACATTTTAATGGATTTTTCTTTGAGTTTTAAAGACAGAGTAACATTTTTCCCTCTTCAAACATTTGTTGCTGTGGTTGGAAATTATTTCATCAGAAAATGATCATATGTTTTAGATAATTCAAACTTAAATTAAATGAATAATAAGATAATTTATGAGTGCAAATATCCAGTTTTTTATTTCATACAACAAGGTTGGTTTGAATGTTTGCACCATTGTTCAAATTAATAATTTGGGTCCTAAATAGAGAGTGTATCCACTTCTTCAGGCGCCACTACACCACTGACTGTGTGTCAGTCTTCAGGTTGTGGGTTTGATCCTCAGCTGATGCTGAATCGTCTGACAATCTTATAATGTGTCCGTTTCTTACAGTTTGAAGGCTGAAGTCTCTGCACGACTGCACTCGTAGCTGCAGAGCCTACAAGGATTCACCGGCTGAGTTGACTGTTTGTTTGGTGGAAGGGACACTGCAGCTGCTGTGTCGGCCACTGGAGGGCGCTCTGCCGTTGTTGACTTCAGGAGGACTGCTGGAACTATGGAAGAGTCTTCAGGTTGGTCCACTTTCCAGTTGTTGGTGAACACAGTATGTTTTTCTTTCATATCACTACTAGTGTATATTCTGTAAACACATAAATAACACAAGAGGTCCAAAATGTAATTCACCTGCATGTATAAAACTCTTTAATTCATGAATAAAAAATATTGAATGTACATTAATATTAATAAATAACTCCACTCTGTTCCTCAGTGAACTTTCTGGTCAAGAGTTCTGAGTTAACATTTATCAGTAATCAACAATAAATAATGAACTGCTTTCATATGAATTCATGTTAAGTGTTGCAGTTCTTCACTCTGACCACTGGAGGGCGCTCTTCATTGAACTGAACTCTATTATATTATTAGATTTTAATTCTTACATTGATCTTTTACAGAGAAACATAAACAATTACATACAACATGTTCGACATTAATTTCTGTGAAAGGTGAGGAAGTCTGCTAAATGTTCAAAATATATCAGCTGGAAGATTGTAATTGAATTTTTACATTTGGTGCAACATAGCAGAAGATTAATAAGGATATAAATAAATATATAATTAAATATTCATCTCTTTCACCTACTTTAGTTACTCCGGTTAGTTCAGAATGAAAAAAAGTGCTTTACACTAAATCAGAAAAGCTGTAAACATATTCCTGAATGACGACTACCCAGACATATCAATCATTTAATAGCTATAATATAAAATAATGTATATATATTTTCTAACGTGTGTCTGTATTTCATTATCCTCCACTGATGTCCTGTTGGAGGAAGAGGATCCTCCTGGAGCCCCAGTCTGGATCAGGAGGACCCACCAGAGTTCAGCACTGATCCATTGAAACCTGTGCTCCCTGTAGTTCTGCTCTTTATGGTCAGTATGTCTCAGTATCACTGTTTATTTTATGTCCTCAACAAATGTACATAAGTATGAACACCTTGTTGTGTGAGCTGTATTTTACTGAAGATGGTTGCTATTATCCAGAAACATTGTTCACATTTTAATGGATTCTTCTGGAAGACTTATTTTAAAGACACACTCACATTTTCCCTCCCTATATAATTGTGGGTCATATGACTGTTTTATTTCATACAGCAAGGTTGGTTTGGGTGTGTGCACCATGGTTCAACTGGAAGGTAATGCAACTCAAAGTAGTGATGATTTATTGTGTGTTTGATGGTTGCAGGAGGACTGCTGCTGACACGCTCTGTGGGAACTATAGAAGAGTCTTCAGGTTGGTCCACTGTCTTGTTTATGTTGGTGAACACAGTATATTCAAATATTCCACCACTGTATCTGACGGGAACATAGTTGTCTTTATTCTTGAGGCAGTTCAAACGATACAGTTGACTATTATTCCAAGAACTGCAGACAGATTGCAGACCCCAATGTCACCTTCAGGAACAAACAGTTAGAGTTCAGTCTCTATGTGAGAGAAACAACAATATAGACACTGCAGTAACAGTCAAATGCAACCAAAAACCAAATCAAACATCAGTAATTGTTCTTATTGTGCTCTGCTTTGGTTTCTTGGAGCTCCAGCTGCAATTACTTGTTTTAACTCTTCTCATGCAGAACCAGACTGTTTAGCAGAGAATATAGTTTAGTTAGTTTCTTCAAAGTTTCCTCTTAAATAATCATCAAAACTTTAAAAAACAACTCTGTCATTTGGTTGTTTTTTACAGAAATGAAGGAAATTGTGGGTCCAGAATAAACTCCTCTAACCCAAATCCCATCGCTCCAGAGCCCCGGACCCTCAAACACACACGGCTGTAACCATCTTCCACTGTGATGCTGTGGTATGTGTCTTACATTACCTCAGTATAGTAGTATAATATAGTAGTGTCTAATATAATATAGTAGTGTCTAATATAATATAGTAGTGTTTAATATAATATAGTAGTGTCTAATATAATATAGTAGTGTCTAATATAATATAGTAGTGTCTAATGTAATATAGTAGTGTCTAATATAATATAGTAGTGTTTAATATAATATAGTAGTGTCTAATATAATATAGTAGTGTTTAATGTAATATAGTAGTGTGTAGTGTTTAATATAATATAGTAGTGTTTAATATAATATAGTAGTGTCTTATATAATATAGTAGTGTTTAATGTAATATAGTAGTGTCTAATGTAATGTAATATAGTAGTGATTAATATAATATAGTAGTGTTTAATATAATATAGTAGTGTTTAATATAATATAGTAGTGTCTAATGTAATGTAATATAGTAGTGATTAATATAATATAGTAGTGTCTAATGTAATATAGTAGTGTCTAATGTAATATAGTAATGTCTAATGTAATATAGTAGTGTTTAATGTAATATAGTAATGTCTAATGTAATATAATAGTGTCTAATGTAATATAGTAGTGTCTAATGTAATGTAATATAGTAGTGTAAAGAGTTAGCAGTTATGTTAACATTCATCAACAATAAAATAATAAATAAAATAAACACACTTCAACTGAACTGGACACTTTTATATTAGATTTAAGTTCTTAACATTGAATTTGTACATTCATTTAAATATAGAAAAATAATAAACATGTGATCTTTTATACATACACAATTGTGCTGGATGGTATCTTGGTAGCTGTACTAACTTCTCTCTCTCTCTCTCTCTCTCTCTCTCTCTCTTTCTCTCTCTCTCTCTCTCCAGGTTCTGCCAGATGCCGGTGCGGACCAGTTGGGGTTTTCCACAAAGAAGACTTCCTTGTGGGAAAACCCCAACTGGTTGGAGGCAGGGGGGGAGAGAGAGGTGCCCTGTTGCCAGTGTTATGCATGTTAATGTTGAATAAAATGATTTTAAAATCCATAACCCCCTGCTTTTACCTCTCTGGAAACCCGGGAGGGGACACGGCCCCCTCCTCTCCCTCTGCAGCGGGGTGAGGCTCCAGGAACCGGGCACCGAGCGAGCCTCGAACCAGACACTTCTGCATTCTGGCCGCTCCCACGCACACTGCGCCACCATGCTCCTTTCACACTAGAACATCTTCTCCGGGCGCTTTTATCTTTTTACTTTGGCCGCTGGAGCACAAAACACACTGAGCCTCATAAGAGAATCGAACACACAACCTCTGGTCTCCTGACCACTCTTCTAACCCTCAGCACTGTTTGATCTGAGACACTTTATCTATATTTCTAACAGCTTTTCACTTGTTTCTTTGAACATTGGACTCTAAAATTCACAGTTGAGCGAGGCTCCAACCCACATCCTCAAATCTTGTGTTCAGACAATCATTTGTTTATTCACTGAGCTACACATGAGGACGGTAGAGTACACGTTAGTTGTTGCTTTTCTTTACATCTTTGAGGAGAAAACACAGAAAACTGTCATTAGAGGACAACCTGGGTTCAATCCCTCCATCCTACAGCCTAAGAGCTCAGCACCTTATCTCACTGAGCTACACCTGAGGAGTGGAAGTTGCTGCTTGGTAGTTGTATTTATTGTTCACATTAATGAGAAGAAACCTTTAAAAGTCTCAGGATGCATAAGCTGGATTTGAACCTTCCACCTCTGGTCTCAACCACATCAGTTACTTATCTTCCTGAGCTATTCCTCCTGATGGCTTTTGGTTTTTTTGTCTTTCTTTTACTTTTACTGCATTTTATTTATATTTTAAACTGGATAGAAGTCAGATCTACAACCTGGAGGGTTATATGAGCTACAACAGAGCTCCTTGTGTCCCAGGTACAACAGTCCTGCTTCCCTGCACATTTATTAGTACTTTGGAAAATATACCTCCCTGCAGAGATAGCTCAGTGAGATAAGCAGCTGATGTTGATATCTGAGGTGGAAGGTTCAAATCCAAGCACACCTCTTTCAGTTTTCTCTTCAGCAACATGAACAATAAATACAACAACAAACCAACAACTTCCAACCCTCAGGTGTAGCTCAGTGAGATAAGGTTCTGCTATCTGATCCTTTAAACGTGGAGGGATCTAATCCAGTTTGTCCTCTATTGACAGTTTCTGAGTAATTGTAAAACCATTGGGGGGGCGTGTCCCCTTCCTAAGACCGAAGAGACATCGTACATTGCTACTATATTAAGATGATTCCTCTGACAATAACTTTCATCTTGTTTTCAGTCAGTTGGCTGTTTGTCACTCCTCATTAACCTGATTGAGTCCACCTGATCACTCCTTATTTAAAGGCCGCTCTCTTTCGTTCACTCGTTCACCTGCAGTTCTGGTAAGAGGAGTTGATCTTATGCATTGTTTCTGTGTCCATTTTAGTTCCACTGAAAACTTTATTTATCCTAAAGATTAACCAATTCTTTTGTTATTGTTTGTCTTCTTTCAGAGTCAACATCTGTTTTCTTTGACTCCCAGCATGCAACACTTTGAACTAATGCTTTAACAGAGAACTTTATTTCTAAAAGAATAATCTGTTTGTTTTCTTTCAGAGTAACTTCCCCAGGTGTCGGACCGCGTCCTCCTTCAACCCTCAAACACAATAAATCATCAGAACTTGGAGTTGTGTTCATTTAATCCTTGGTGCACACATTCAAAGCAACCTCAGGAGAGAACAGAGAATTATGGATTTGGATTTTAGACAAAATACACACTCCACTTTGTTTATAGTCAAACTGTACAGACATTAGATAGTGAGTTGAGTTTCTGGATAATTCTCTTATTCTCATAAATATTTATTATTCATCTAACCATCTAACATCCACATTGAGTCTGACTGATCAGTCCTTATTTAAAGTGTGCTCTCTCTTCTGGTACTAATTTTAATTTTATTCTAATTTAATCTTATTAATAAACTTTAAGCTAATGCTTTAACTGAGAACTTTATTTATCCTTGTTTAACATGAACAAGATGAATGTGTGTCCTCCTGCTAACTCCTAAAGTTAAACACTTTTGATGACATTGGGAACATTGTTTGGGAAAATAAACTTTTTTTTAACGCGTTGATCTGATGTCCACAATGGTCGACTCCTATTCATTCGTTCACTTTACATATTTGGGCTTCTCTTAATGAAGGCTTTTATTTTACTAATACTAAAACCAGATATCGTTGTACTGATATTTACATCAACAGTAAGACTGTGTATGTACTGTAGGACAACAACATTAACAAATTCTTATTCATTTAATTTAAAGTTATTACCTTACTTATTTAGTGAGTGCCCTCCAGTATTATTTATTTTGGATATATTAACACTTCTAATAAGTTTTTCAACCTGTTATTCCAGGGTTTTTTATTCCTATAAATATATATATATATATATATATATATATATATATATATATATATATATATATTTAAGTAGCTGAAACACATGTTTTTATTACTTTTTTTGTAAAACAAATTTCAGGAACAGACGTTTGTGTAGAACATGTTGTATGTAATTAACATTAAGTTAATATCAAATAAGTTCAATAACTTATTGTTGATTATTGATAAACGTTCACGTATAACTCATAACTCTTGACAAGAAAGCAAGTGGAGTCAGTTATTTATTTAATTATTTTATTTATTCTTTTTTTTTTTGGCATTTTGGATCTCTGAAAGAAAAATAAAGACTTAAATGTCTCACTCATGAATGGTTACTAGTAATGATATGGAAACTAAATATACTGTGGACTTACTGTATGTAGTTCTTCTGTAGTTCACAAACACTCTTGAGCCAAAGTCCCTGTGGACGACGGTATGGTTAGTGGAGTTACCTGAAGACTCTTCTGTGTTTCCTGCAGGCCCTTTCAACTGATTGTCAGACAATTCAAATGAATTAAGTTTTGTTTCTTCTTTGTCACAATCCAGCATTAAAACCTTAAAGCTTGAACAGCATCACCTGAGGATTAAACCCACAACCTAAAGACTGACACACAGTCAGTGGTGCTTTGTGTTGATTACTGACAGTGAAAATACAAATTCTGCAGCAAACATTTATAGGATTCAGTTACATTTATAATCAACATAAACAAGAAAGTGGAGCAAACCTGAAGACTCCTCTATAGTTCCCACAGAGCCTCAGCAGCTCCTCCCTGCAACCATCAAACACACAATATCGTTTTATGGCTATAACAGATTTTACAATTACAATAGGAACAGTTAGTGGGAATCATAATTTTTGCATCCCAATTTTTATTTGATTATCTTTCATTTCATTTCATTTTGAATTATTTTCACATTCATGTATATTTTAATATCTTTACATGTTTTCTTCCCTTGGGAAATAGAAAATAAACAGAAATAGTGACATTTTATTCCTAATACAGTTTTTACAAATCAAAGAAGGAAAAGCTGTTGGTGTCTAGAATCTGTACAATTATTGGAATAACAATAATCAATAATAATCAGACCCTCTAGTGGCAGCAGATCGTATTGGATCCAATATAGGTCAATCACACACAGCTGGCTCGGTTTCAGTGTTACTGCCGGTACTGCTCCACAAGAGCAACGTTACACTGTTTGATCAGTTAGTGAGACAATGACAGTGGATAATGACCTTAATCGATCTCTGATATTCTCACACAGCGAGGAAACAACAAACAAACAAACAAACAGCAGCCATTGAACTACCAGCAGCTTCATTATCACAATGTTAGTCTTTGTTGTTCGAGAGGCTGTTCGCTTGTCGCTTTCACTGAACGCTTATCAACAGGTGGCGTTGATTTCCTCTGACAATAACAGCAAGAAAACAACAACAACAACAACGACTGTTTAAAAGGTAATGTTCATTCTCAGGAGTTTGACCGATGTTTGTTTGTTTGTTTATAGTCAACAACTGTTAGCATATGTGTTCGCTAGCTGACGTCGTTAACTACAGACGCGGCGACCCTGTGTTTGTTTGTTTGTGTTTGTTTGTTTGTTTGTGGGGCTGTTCCGCCTCTGACTGACCTTATAACTCACAGGAAACTCCAGTTCCTTCTTTTATTGTCTCTCCTTCTTCCTCTCGTCCTCCAAACGTCTTCATGAAACAGGTTCAAGTATCCGGAGCGACCGCGAACTTTCCGTCATGGCGTCAGTTCGCCTGAGCAGCCCGGTGGAGAGTCTGTTCCCTGGTGGAGAGTCATTGTGGACTAGAGAGGGAATACTGGGAATATCTGCTTCATGGAGACGTTTGGAGGACGAGAGGAAGAAGAAAAGAGGACATAAGACGAAGAACTGGAGTTTGTTGTGAGTTAGAAGGTCAGTCAGATGCTGAACGGCCACACAAACAAACACAAACAAACACAAACAAACAAACAGGGTCGCTAACGTCTTCACAGTTGGTGACTATAAACAAACAAACAATCGTTTAGATTCACTCGAGTTACATTAAGGTAAAAATGAGAGCTTATTGTGAGAGTTGTTGTTGTTGTTGTTGTTTTCTTGCTGTTATTGTCAGAGGAAATCAACGCCACCTGTTGATGAGCGTTCAGTGAAAGCGACAAGCGAACAGCCTCTCGAACAACAAAGACTAACATTGTGTCTGTTTCTGGATCTTTGGATATATTGATGGTTTGTTTGTTGCTCTGTCAATAATTAGACTTTATTGTGTGTTTGATGGTTGCAGGAGGACTGCTGCTGAGGCTCTGTGGGAACTATGGAAGAGTCTTCAGGTTGATTAGAAATGTAACTCAATCCTATAAATGTTTATTATTGTTGTATGATTTTTACTTTCTCTGTCAGCTGTGTTGTTAAGACTTTAATTTGTCTCACACTCGTAGATCTGCAGCGCCAGTGGAGGACATCATCTCCTCTGGTAGGATATTTTAAAGATTCACCCTACATCTAAAAGTTGATCTTTCTCTGGTTTGACAATTGTCTGACAATCTTTTAAAATGTTAATTTCTTCCAGGTTGAAGGCTGATGTCCAGAGTTACAGGAGGACTGCTGTTGACTCGGTCTGCAGGAAACACACAAGAGTCTTCAAGTAAGTTCACTTTCCAGAGTTTCTCTTATTATTCACATTCCTGTCATTGTCTCACATCACTAACGGATTAAACACTAACTGTTGTGGATCTATTGACTGTATGTAAATTACACATATTGGATTGTTTTAACTCTTATATAATACATATTCATCTAAACTTTAAAAATAACTCTTTCATTTGGTTGTTTTCACAGAAATTATCTGGACCTTCAGGCTCCTGTAACCCAAATCCCATCGCTCCCATCCAGAGCCCCAGACTCTCACACACACTGTGGTATGTATCTTGATTTAATTTAATTTAATATAATAGTGTCTAATTTAATTTAATTTGATAGTGTCTAATTTAATTTAATTTAATTTAATAAAATATAATAGTGTCTAATTTAATTTAATATAATATAATATAACATAATATAATATAAAATAGTAGTGTTTAATTTAATATAATATAATAGTGTCTAATTTAATTTAATTTAATATAATATAGTAGTGTCTAATTTAATATAATTTAATTTAATATAATATAATAGTGTCTTATTTAATTTAATATGATATAATATAATATAATATAAAATAGTAGTGTTTAATTTAATATAATATAATAGTGTTTAATTTAATATAATATAATAGTGTCTAATTTAATTTAATATGATATAATATAATATAATATAATATAAAATAGTAGTGTTTAATTTAATATAATATAATAGTGTCTAATTTAATTTAATATAATATAATAGTGTCTAATTTAATGTAACAGTGTCTAATTTAATTTAATATGATATAACATAATATAAAATAGTAGTGTTTAATTTAATATAATAGTGTGTAATTTAATTTAATTTAATTTAATATAATAGTGTCTAATTTAATTTAATTTAATTTAATATTATATAGTAGTGTCTAATGTAATGTAATGTAATTTAATAAAATATAATATATAATTTAATATAATATAATATAATCGTCTAATTTAATGTAATTAATATAGTAGTGTTTAATTTAATTTAATTTAATTAAATGTTATTAAATATAATATAATACAGTAGTCTTGTGTACTGGATGGTATCTTGGTACCTGTACTAACTATCTCTCTCTCTCTTTCTTTCTTTCTTTCTTTCTTTCTTTCTTTCTTTCTTTCTTTCTTCTTTCTTTCAGGGAGCGGCTGATGAAGTTGGGACCAGTGGACGTTTCCCACAAAGAGGGGGTGGGGAGAGGGTTGTTATCATGGTGTTGCCAGTGTTATGCATGTTAATATTCAATAAAATGATTTTAAAATCCATAACCGCCTGCTTTTATCTCTCCGGGAAACCCAGGAGGGGACACGGCCCCCTCCTCTCCCTCTGCAGCGGGGTGAGGCTCCAGGAACCGGGCACCGAGCGAGCCTCGAACCAGACACTTCTGCATTCTGGCCGCTCCCACGCACACTGCGCCACCATGCTCCCCTTCACACTAGAACATCTTCTCCGGGCGCTTTAATCTTTTTTACTTTGGCTGCTGGAGCACAAAACACACTGAGCCTCATAAGAGAATCGAACACACAACCTCTGGTCTCCTGACCACTCTTCTAACCCTCAGCACTGTTTGATCTGAGACACTTTATCTATATTTCTAACAGCTTTTCACTTGTTTCTTTGAACATTGGACTTCATAATTCACAGTTGAGTGAGGCTCCAACCCACATCCAATCATCTGCTTATTCACTGAGACACAGTGTACCACTGACACACACAGTGTACCACTGACACTCAGTAGAGTCCACGTTAGTTGTTACTTTTCTTGACCTCTTTGAGGAGAGAACACACAAAATGTAACGTTGGATCATCCTTTAGCAGCACCTTATCTCACTGAGCTACACCTCAGGCTGCTGGTTTGCTGCTTCGTAGTTGTATTTATTGTTCACATTACTGAGGAGAAACCTTTAAAAGTCTCACACACAGGAGCTTGGATTTGAACCCTCAACCTCAGGTATCAACACCACCAGCTGCTTATCTTGCTGAGCTATTCCTGCTACAACCTGGGGTTATATGAGCTCTAATGGAGCTCTTTGTGTCTCAGGTGTAACATTTATGGACGTCACAGCTGTTAGTGCTTTTAAAAAAAGAGACAGTAGTAGTAGAAATAGTTCAGTGAGATAATCTGCTGATGTTGATACTTGAGGTGGAAGGTTTGAATCTTCAAACTTTCAGGTTTCCTTCAGCAACATGAACAATAAATACAACAATGAACCAGTGACCTGTATTCCTCAGGTGTAGCTCAGTGAGATAAGGTGATGTTACCTGATGATCCAAGGGGAGGGGGATCAAATCCAAAATGTCTTCTGATGACACTTTTCTGTGTTTGAAGAAAAAAGCAACAACAGGTTAAACTCTATTGTCCCAATAAATAGCTCAGTGAGATAAGACACTGACAGGTCTGCAACCTGAACCTGGATCTGTGAGTTCGAGTCCGTGTCAGATTCTGATCTGATCGTTCCTGACTCCTGTGAGACGCTCCACAACCATTAAACACACACAGTGAACACTAGTGACACAAAGTCACTGAACTTAATAACAACATCACATAACTGACGATGTACCAGAGTTAAATATTAGAATAATTGATCATGTATCAGCAGCCAATCAGTCAGAAGGATTAGCAGTAATGAATAAGTAGGATTATTAAAATATTGTGCAGCTGCTCTGACGGACTTTCAGTCCACTGCTGAGGACGTCTGTCTTTAAATGAAAAACACAAGGGAGGATCAAACCAGCGACTGCACGTTCACAGACAGCTGACAACACCACTGGACCACAGAGCCTCTCTGACAGCTTACTAACATCCTGAAACAGTTTGAGCTCACAGAGCGTTCAGCTTCAGTTCAAATTCTCTGAAACATTTCACATTTAGCTTTGTGTTCACTACTTCCATAAAGAAGGTAACAGTTCTGCTACTGAAAATATCTCTACTGCAATCAGGACCTAAACTCCTGCAAACACTGAACCAGTGACCCAACAACAAACAAAATACATTTCCAAAGATGTCTCAGTCCAGATAAAGTATAAACTTTACTTCTGTGCAAATGTTTTCTGCCAAATAGAAAAATATCCTACCAGAGGAGATGATGTCCTCCACTGACGCTGCAGATCTACGAGTGTGAGACAAATTAAAGTCTTAACATGAGAAAGTAAAAATCATACAACAATAATAAACATTTATAGGATTCAGTTACATTTATAGTCAACAGTAGACTGGAAAGACTCTGCCATAGTTCCCACAGAGCCTCAGCAGCAGTCCTCCTGCAACCATCAAACACACAATAAATCATCACTACTTTGAGTTGCATTCATTCTAGAGCTGCATGATGTGACTGAAACATCTGATTGTGTATTTAATCTTATTGCAATTGTAAAATCTGTTGGTGTTCAGTTAGTGGGAATGGTTACATGGTCTGTAAGAACGAGCTTTGTAGCTCGGGACATCTCTGCAGAACTACTGTGATTTCTACATATATTTAAAGAACTGTGCAGCACTAATTTACAGAATCTACAGCTACCGCAATAAATGATTTAAAGGATTCAGAAAAATGATGTCTGTCTTTAAAAATCAAAGGAAAAGTTGTTTTACAGCCAGAATAACACCATTAAAATGTACCTGATGTTAGTGGATTTACAGCTGCAACTTCAGTCACTATCAGTGTTTCTGCAGGTTTTAAGATCATTATGTTTGCAATTCAAAACCTATTTCATGTCCACACTGCCAATAAAGTACTATGGATATGTATTGGTTCATTGTGACATTGTTACAGCATCATCAATACACATTTTCCACCAAAAACATCTAAAAGTGAGACTGAAACTTCAACTTTGTACAAATATCATTGACTTCATCATCCAATCACACTTAAGACATTTTAAGGACTAAAATTCTGATTGTATTGTTGTTAAAACCCAGCAGACACCCTGGTCTTCATGACATAGAGAATTATTGTTGACATTTCTTTGTTTGTTTATATTTATATATCATAGTTGAACAGGAACAGCTGCTGTTAAGAGAGACACCACTTCCTTTGTTAGAATAACCTCATTTACACTTCTTCAGCTGACACTGTATTACGCTGATGTGGATAAAATAAAATAAAAACTGTGTTGAGTAATATCAGAGCGTTTTTACGTATGTATGGGACGTCTTTATTTATATTGCTTATCTAGTTTTTCTTGGGTCTTTGTGTTGTTATTGATAAGAATTGATGATTGATTGATTCCTACAAAAATGTGTATAATGAGGTCAAATAAAGTTATTGGGTTAAACAACCTGTAGAAGCTATGTTTCTCTTTCTTGTTGTAAAATAATATTCGTTTATATACAGTTATTATTTCATCTATCAACTTTTATACATCGAGTTCCTCTTCAACCGATCGATTAGTCAATATCAGTCCGTAACTAGCAAAGGTAACGGACATATTTCACAATAAGAGCCCCTCGTTTAATGCATTCAAATAAACCGCTGTCGGTCTCAGTTGTTTTACTTTGAAAGGTTTTACCGGAAACGTGTGTGTATGTGGTTGTGTGTGTCTTTACACTGCTGCAGCTGACCGCTGACACGAGTGTATTTAGATTAACGTGTGTTTGCTGCCCTCCAGTGGTCATAATGAGGAACTACAACACTACAATAAATCTGCTTTATTACAAAGATTCAACGTTATTTTATTTATACTTATATAGATATAGATATAGGTCACTTTATGCTACTTAAAAATAAATATGAATTTTTGTGATAAATTGTTGAGGAATAATTTAACAATCTCATCCTGAGGGAAGAAGTCGTCTATTAGTCAATTATTTATATTTAAGTGAACAATATTAGTGTAATTATTCCAAGTGACATATGTAGCATTAGTATTAGTAAAACATGAATTAATAAAGTCATTTTAAATAAAGCTTTGTGGGAGATTGTTGCTGTATTCTTTTATGCTGGTGGACTGTTAATGATTCCTTGTAGAAGAAGAAGAAGAGTATTTGCTGCCCTCCAGTGGCCGTAATGAGGAACTACACCCCGTTGATTAAGTTAAGTTAGACATTATAACATGACTACAATGCTACAACTTCCGGTTAAGGCTTTCAAAATAAATCTACCAAACACAATCAGAAATTAACAATCTGTTGTAGTAAACCATTAATAATTTAAATTACACTTCAGATGTAACTTTAGCTGCAGCAAGAGATAAATGTACCAGTTTCTTTAGAAAAACGGACCAATTTATCTACATTTTATTAAGATATTACATTAGTGACATATTAGACATTACTCAGTAAGGTTCATATATAAAAGTGGCATTAAAAACTGTCGTTATATTAATCGATAACAGTGTAATAATTGATCAGTTGTGATCAGGAACCGCTGATAAAGTCTAACTGGTTTGATTTGGACTCTCTGTATCTGGTTGAGACTCACAGACAGATACGTGTGTGGGACAGACTGCTTTACTGCTGTGAACGTTGGTTTTAATGTCCAGTTGTTGAGCTTAAAGGTTTAAAATGTGATATGATGAAGTTTAAGACTGACAGTTTGTCATTCATCAGTTATTGACCGTTTCAGTTGGGTCATGGGTTTATTTTGGAAAGCACTGACCGGAAGTGGTATCGTTATGTTATTGTGTCTAACTTGAGTATCAACTCGGTGTAGTTCCTCACTGCGACCACTGGAGGGCAGCAAACAACTCCACCAGCATAAAGACAGACAGCACCAGAAACATATTATATCTGATTTTATTTATTAATAATAATAATAATAATAATAATAATAATAATAATGATAATAATAATAATAATAATAATAATAATAATAAGTGATTATAATAATAATGGTAATAATAATAATAATAATAATAATAATAAATAATAATAATAATTAATGATGATAATAATAATGATAATAATAATAATAATAATGATGATGATGAGGATAATAATGATAATAATAATAATAATAATAGTAATAATGATAATAATAATAATAATAATAATAATAATAATAACAATGATAATAATAATAATAATAATAATAATAATTAATGATGATAATAATAATGATAATAATAATAATAATGATAATAATAATAATAATGATGATGATGAGGATAATAATAATAATGATAATAATAATAATAATAATAATAATAATAATAATAATGATAATAATAATAATAATAATGATTAATAATAATAATAATAATAATAATACAGTGAATATTAATCATTAATGTTTTTAAATATGATCAGCATTATAAGAAATAAAGAGAATATTAAACAGGAGGTTTATGTTTTTGTCTGTGTTGGATAAACTTCCTCCTCTATATATTTGTCCTCCTCTCAATCTCTTCCTCCTTTCTTTTAAAATCCCTGTTCTGTTGTTCCTCCGGACTCTAACCTGTGTACCAGAGTTCACTGCATCCTCACAGGTCGCAGAGAGTTTCTGATCCCTCAGCGGGTTTCTGTCTGTTAAAGATTGTAGAAATACAACCGACCGAAGAGGAACTCTCAGCGGTCGCAGGAGCCACCGACATCCACACGATGGCGCTATTGAGCATAAAACACAAACAGACTGACAACAGGACAATAAAACCTTACAGGTTATAATTGTGTTTGGAGGCTGAGCTGCTTCAATCAATGTGTTCATCTAGAGATTAGTCTAATATCAGTCCAACACACATATTTCACAATAAGAGCCCCTCGTTTAATGTGTATTCAAGATTCTTTTATTGTAATTTACAACACAAAGGCTGTAGGATGAAATTCAGATATAGATTATTTTTATACTTAAAAATAATAGAGTCATAAAATTAAATATTAATGTGTCCAAAGAATTTTAAAACAGTTTTAATGTCTTTAAATTGTTTAATGTAGTTTAATGTTGGGGGGGTTAAAATAATAAATGTGTCCTATTGAAATACCTTTTACAATGTAATGTAAACGTTTGTACATCGGAAACTTGGATCAATAACTAACATTAGCAAACTCTTATGTGATTATATATATATATATTACACCCACTAGTATTTATATAGTATATATATTATAGAGGATTATTTATTTTACACTAATTCTGTAAAACCTTTCCTCATGTGTTAATACACTTTGTCCTTTTGTTGTTTGTGACTTTATTAATTACTTTATTAACTATTTTATTAACTACTTTATTAATTACTTATTAACTATTTTATTAACTACTTTATTAATTACTTTATTAACTATTTTATTAACTACTTTATTAATTACTTTATTAACTATTTTATTAACTACTCTTTATTAATTACTTTTCTTATTAACTATTTTATTAACTACTTTATTAATAATTATCAGCAATAATTTTAGTGACATTGTGTCAAATAAAAAGAGCTTTTTAATACTTATATAATAATTATTATTGTAGAGGAGTGAACAATGCTATAAAACATACATTAAAGTATTTTTAATTCTTTTTATTTTTTTATTTTTAGGTTATTTAAAAACTGTTTATATATATTTTAATATTTAATTATATTTTTCTTCCTCTTTTGGAAATAAAAACAAAAAGTTTTTTATTCTGAACAAACCTTAGTAAGATTCATATTATTATTATCTGATTGTAAATAAACAATAAATAATAATAATAATAATAATAATAGCATAATAATAATACAATAATATAAAGTCTTTGGGGGACAAATATTATATTAAAGCCAGATATTGTGACAACGACGACAACAACAACAACAACAACAACAACAACAACAGTAGCTACTTGCTATAAAGACCTCGCAGTGTTTGTTTATTTGTTTGTTTGTTTGTTTGTTTGTTTGTGTGACTGACTCATATAACCTCTAACTTCTTCTTGTCTTCATGAAACCTTTATTCTTGCATCCGGTCAGCTCGCCGATCGGTCCGGTTTCCGTCTACCTCACTTCCGTGTGTCCTCATCACTGGATTCGCCTTTTGACCCTCGTCAATAACCTGATTGGAGTCAATTGATCAGTCTTTATTTACTTTATTCTTTATTTACTTTAGAACTTTATTGATCCTTGCTTGGGACTAACTCTGTTGTTGTTGTTGATAAATAAACTGATTATATTATTATTGATTATTGATTATTGAAGCAGCACTTTACAGTCGGTCGGGACGAGGTGCT
>NW_026136716.1:83345-85845 GCF_905237075.1 Dicentrarchus labrax
AACCCTAACCCTAACCCTAACCCTAACCCTAACCCTAACCCTAACCCCTAACCCTAACCCTAACCCTAACCCTAACCCTAACCCCAACCCTAACCCTAACCCTAACCCTAACCCTAACCCTAACCCTAACCCTAACCCTAACCCTAACCCTAACCCTAACCCTAACCCTAACCCTAACCCTAACCCTAACCCTAACCCTAACCCTAACCCTAACCCTAACCCTAACCCTAACCCTAACCCTAACCCTAACCCTAACCCTAACCCTAAACCCTAACCCTAACCCTAACCCTAACCCTAACCCTAACCCTAACCCTAACCCTAACCCTAACCCTAACCCTAACCCTAACCCTAACCCTAACCCTAACCCTAACCCTAACCCTAACCCTAACCCTAACCCTAACCCTAACCCTAACCCTAACCCCTAACCCTAACCCTAACCCTAACCCTAACCCTAACCCTAACCCTAACCCTAACCCTAACCCTAACCCTAACCCTAACCCTAACCCTAACCCTAACCCTAACCCTAACCCTAACCCTAACCCTAACCCTAACCCTAACCCTAACCCTAACCCTAACCCTAACCCTAACCCTAACCCTAACCCTAACCCTAACCCTAACCCTAACCCTAACCCTAACCCTAACCCTAACCCTAACCCTAACCCTAACCCTAACCCTAACCCTAACCCTAACCCTAACCCTAACCCTAACCCTAACCCTAACCCTAACCCCCTAACCCTAACCCTAACCCTAACCCTAACCCTAACCCTAACCCTAACCCTAACCCTAACCCTAACCCTAACCCTAACCCTAACCCTAACCCTAACCCTAACCCTAACCCTAACCCTAACCCTAACCCTAACCCTAACCCTAACCCTAACCCTAACCCTAACCCTAACCCTAACCCTAACCCTAACCCTAACCCTAACCCTAACCCTAACCCTAACCCTAACCCTAACCCTAACCCTAACCCTAACCCTAACCCTAACCCTAACCCTAACCCTAACCCTAACCCTAACCCTAACCCTAACCCTAACCCTAACCCTAACCCTAACCCTAACCCTAACCCTAACCCTAACCCTAACCCTAACCCTAACCCTAACCCTAACCCTAACCCTAACCCTAACCCTAACCCTAACCCTAACCCTAACCCTAACCCTAACCCTAACCCTAACCCTAACCCTAACCCTAACCCTAACCCTAACCCTAACCCTAACCCTAACCCTAACCCTAACCCTAACCCTAACCCTAACCCTAACCCTAACCCTAACCCTAACCCTAACCCTAACCCTAACCCTAACCCTAACCCTAACCCTAACCCTAACCCTAACCCTAACCCTAACCCTAACCCTAACCCTAACCCTAACCCTAACCCTAACCCTAACCCTAACCCTAACCCTAACCCTAACCCTAACCCTAACCCTAACCCTAACCCTAACCCTAACCCTAACCCTAACCCTAACCCTAACCCTAACCCTAACCCTAACCCTAACCCTAACCCTAACCCTAACCCTAACCCTAACCCTAACCCTAACCCTAACCCTAACCCTAACCCTAACCCTAACCCTAACCCTAACCCTAACCCTAACCCTAACCCTAACCCTAACCCTAACCCTAACCCTAACCCTAACCCTAACCCTAACCCTAACCCTAACCCTAACCCTAACCCTAACCCTAACCCTAACCCTAACCCTAACCCTAACCCTAACCCTAACCCTAACCCTAACCCTAACCCTAACCCTAACCCTAACCCTAACCCTAACCCTAACCCTAACCCTAACCCTAACCCTAACCCTAACCCTAACCCTAACCCTAACCCTAACCCTAACCCTAACCCTAACCCTAACCCTAACCCTAACCCTAACCCTAACCCTAACCCTAACCCTAACCCTAACCCTAACCCTAACCCTAACCCTAACCCTAACCCTAACCCTAACCCTAACCCTAACCCTAACCCTAACCCTAACCCTAACCCTAACCCTAACCCTAACCCTAACCCTAACCCTAACCCTAACCCTAACCCTAACCCTAACCCTAACCCTAACCCTAACCCTAACCCTAACCCTAACCCTAACCCTAACCCTAACCCTAACCCTAACCCTAACCCTAACCCTAACCCTAACCCTAACCCTAACCCTAACCCTAACCCTAACCCTAACCCTAACCCTAACCCTAACCCTAACCCTAACCCCTAACCCTAACCCTAACCCTAACCCTAACCCTAACCCTAACCCTAACCCTAACCCTAACCCTAACCCTAACCCCTAACCCCTAACCCTAACCCTAACCCTAACCCTAACCCTAACCCTAACCCTAACCCTAACCCTAACCCTAACCCTAACCCTAACCCTAACCCTAACCCTAACCCTAACCCTAACCCTAACCCTAACCCTAACCCTAACCCTAACCCTAACCCTAACCCTAACCCTAACCCTAACCCTAACCCTAACCCTAACCCTAACCCTAACCCTAACCCCTAACCCTAACCCTAACCCTAACCCTA